>NW_026706732.1:0-79662 GCF_029867415.1 Vicia villosa | reverse complement strand
TTTCTTTTCCTTGTTGCTTCTGCTTGTTAAACATAGGAATTTCTTGTAAACTTTTTTTGATTATCAATGAAAAAGTTTCTTTGATTTACATTCCAGTGATTCTATTTGTCGTTTTATGCATCTGAATCTTTTTAAATATTCTTTTTGATGTTATGACAAAAAGGGGGAGAAGATAAATGATAAATGATTTGATTAAATCTATCAGTTGCTGGGTAAAGAGGCTCCCACACATTCACTAACAAGAACTGCAAGTTCTATATGGTTTAAGTGTTTTGCAGGTACAGAGAAGTGAAGTAAATCTTCAGAAGCAAACACTAGAAGCAAAACCATAAGAAGCGTTATTCTGTAAAAGGAATAAGCTCTTGGAAACTGAAGCAAGCTGAGTGCTGTCAAGCTTCAGAGATCAGAAGCAAGAAAGAAGAACGATCAGAAGCACTGATAATAGAATTTGAATATCATTGTCTATCCTGTTCTGACAAAATTCTATTTGCTCTGATACATATAATGTTATGGCTCTGATACATTATTTGCTCTGATACATTATTTCAGCCTATATGGCTCTGATACATATAATGTGTTCAAACAGACATTTTATGTTCTAACTCGTTCATGCTGACTTTTGTCGTTTAGTTTTTGTTCTGTAACATTTCAGGATGTAGAGATGCTCTGATGATGCTCTGGTACATTCAACAATGTTCTGATACAAATCTAGCATGAAGTGATGTTGGTAGACATTCAAGTTCTGAAGCTATCCGAGGGAAGCAGAAATCAGAAGATGTGAATGTTCTAAAAGATCCAGAAAACTCAAGTTCTGAAGCTGTCCTGAATGGAAGCAGAAGTCAGAGGCTGTGAATGTTCTGAAGATCAAAGAAATTCAAGTTCTGAAGCTGTCCACGATGGAAGCAGGAATCAGAAGCTGTGAGTGTTCTAAGGATCTAAAGAAATTCAAGTTCTGAAGCTGTCCAATGGAAGCAGAAGTCAGAAGCTATGAATTCTCTGAAGGCAGAAGCTTATATGATCGTCTCTACCGAAATAATCAGGGAAGTCTTTTATCAAAGTTCTTCGAGTATTTATTTCAGGGGGAGATTATTTATCTCAGGGGGAGATTGTTAATCTCAGGGGGAGACATATTCATATGCTTATGCTATAGCTGTGTAATTTGTCTTTTGCCGTCTACTCTTTCTGATCGCAAATTCATATCATTTATATATGTTTTTGTCATCATCAAAAAGGGGGAGATTGTTAGAACAAGATTTGTTCTTATCAATTATCTTAGTTTTGATGATAACAATAATATGAATTTTGCTTAAGATAATATGGTACTCTAATCCAATGCAATTTCCCTTTCAGGAAATATATATAAAGAGTACGCATAATTCAGCGCTCAGAAGTTGTGTCTCAAATGGTTCAGCATGCAACATCAGAACATGGTCTGGCAAGACATCAGAAGATGGTCGAAGCAGAATCAGAACATGGGTCTATGGAAGCATCAGAAGAACATGAGATCAGAAGCACTGAAGATCAGAAGATGGTATCACGCAACAGAAGCACTTCAAGATCAGAAGATCAGAAGATGCTATGCACCAAGCTGTTTTGACTCTGATGATATTCAAACGTCGTATTCACAAACATCAGATCAGAAGGAAGTACAGGTGGCAGACTACGCTGACTGACAAAAGGAACGTTAAAGCTACTAAAGGCAACGTCAGTAGACACAGCGTGAACAAGGCTCGAGGTAGTTGACAAAAGCGTATAACATTAAATGCAATGCTGTACGGAACACGCAAAGCATTAAATGCACTCAACGGTCATCTTCTCAACGCCTATAAATATGAAGTTCTGATGAGAAGCAAGGTTACTAATTCTTAACAACTCTGAACGAAAATAAACTTGCTGAAACGCTATTCAATCAAAGCTCAGAATCTTCATCAACTCACTACATTGCTGTTGTAATATCTTAGTGAGAGTAAGCTTAAACGATAAGAGAAATATCACAGTTGTGATTATCGCTTTTAAGAAGCATTTGTAATACTCTTAGAATTACATTAAGTTGTAAGGAACTAGAGTGATCGTGTGATCAGTATACTCTAGGAAGTCTTAGCAGTTGGCTGAGCAGTTTGTAACTAGAGTGATCAGGTTGATCAGTAGACTCTAGAAAAGTCTTAGAAGTTGTCTAAGCAGTTGTTCCTGGAGTGATCAAGTTGTGATCAGAATACTCTAGAAGACTTAGTCGTGGACTAAGTGGAAAACCATTGTAATCCGTGCGATTAGTGGATTAAATCCTCAGGTTGAGGTAAATCATCTCTGCGGGGGTGGACTGGAGTAGCTTCGTTAACAGCGAACCACGATAAAAATAATTGTGCAATTTATTTTTATCGTCAAAGATTTAAAGTCACACTTATTCAATCCCCCCCCTTTCTAAGTGTTTTTCTATCCTTCATAACTTTTTCCCAAATCACTATGGCACTTTCTCAACCCACTATGACAGTTCCGACCCCTACGGTTCACACTGTTCCTTATGATGGCAATGAGATTTATCATGATCAAGGTGATAGCACAAATCAGCGTAATCTTGTGGAAGATCTCCAAGAACAGTTCAACAAGATTCAACTGGAAGTCAAAGCTATTCGTGGCAAAGATTTGTTTGGAAAGAATGCCCAGGAGCTATGTTTGGTTCCCAGTGTACAGATACCTGCCAAATTCAAGGTCCCTGACTTTGAGAAGTACAAAGGTAGTTCTTGTCCACAAATCCATCTTGTAATGTATGCCAGAAAGATGTCTACTTATGCAGATAATCATCAGTTGCTTATCCATTACTTTCAAGACAGTTTGACTGGTGCCGCACTGAAGTGGTATACAGGTTTGGATAGCACCAATATTCGGACTTTCAACGACCTAGGCGAGGCCTTTGTCCGACAACACAAATACAACTCGGATATGGCTCCAGACAGAGATCAACTCCGATCCATGGCTCAGAAAGATCATGAAGCTTTCAAAGAATATGCCCAACGATGGAGAGAAACTGCTGCTCAGATTAATCCACCGTTAAAAGAGAAAGAGATGACAAAGATCTTCTTGAATACTCTCAGTCCCTTTTATTATGAACGTATGATTGCTAGTGCTCCAAGTGATTTTACCGAAATGGTAAACATGGGGATGCGTCTAGAAGAAGGAGTCTGAACCGGACGTCTGACTAAAGAAGGTGGATCTTCAAGCGGAACCAAAAAGTTCGGAGGTGGTTTCCAAAAGAAGAAAGAACAAAGTGTTGACATGGTGTCCCAAGGAAAGTCAAGAGGAAATGTTAATCGTCAACAACAGATTGCTGCTGTCGCGCCAGTCGTTAACACAGCACCAAATCCGGGATTTACCCCGCAGTTTCAACAACAACAGCCTCGACAACAGGCTCAGCAGTTTAACAACAATCAAAATCGTGTGCAAAGAGCTCCACAGTTCGATCCGATTCCAATGACCTATACAGAATTGTACCCTGCTTTGATTGAAAAAGGTCTTGTTCAAACTAGAGCACCACCACCAGTACCTGAGAAACTTCCATGGTGGTACAAAGCTGAGGTCTCATGCCCTTATCATCAAGGAGCACCTGGCCATGATCTTGAGCATTGCATAGCTTTGAAATATGAAGTTCAGAGGTTGGTTAGATCTAATCTTCTCTCTTTCAGAAATTTGAATCCAAATGTGCAAGCAAATCCGCTACCCAATCATGGAGGGCATGTTGTAAACATGGTATATGGATGTCCTGGTCCATACCGAGTCTATAATATCAATTACTCAAGAGCAGATTTGGTACAAATGCACGCCACTCTCTGTCGAGGGCCGAGTTTTCGCCAGCATCACTATGGTTCCTGTAGCATATGTTGTGTAGATCCTCATGGATGTTCGATTGTGAGAAGAGATCTCCAAGTTTTGTTGGATAATGGTACTATTCAGATCTACAGAAATAGGGATGAAAATGAAGTTAACATGATAGGATGTTATCCGCATGAGCTTTTAGTCTCAGATATCAACTCGGAAATGCCTAAAGTTAACGTCATCGTTCCTCATTTCAACATGCCCGAGCGCATAGAAGTTACTTACAACAAGCCAAAGGTTCCTATTGCTCCTTTGATCATTTGTCTACCTGGACCTGTTCCTTATGACTCTGACAAGGCAGTTCCATACAACTACAATGCAACAATGATAAAGAATGGACAAGAAGTTCCTTTACCAACTCTCTCATCTGTCGTAAATATTGCTGATGTGAGTCGAGTAACAAGAAGTGGACGTGTGTATACTCCACTACCTCCAAAGCAGCCTGTTGTTCCTGCAACCGGGCAAAATCCTGTCAATACACCAGTAGGGAATCCTGTGTGAAGGATAGAAAAACACTTAGAAAGGGGGGGATTGAATAAGTGTGACTTTAAAACTTGGACAATAAAAATAAAAAGCACAATTATTTTTATCCTGGTTCGCTGTTAACGAAGCTACTCCAGTCCACCCCCGCAGAGATGATTTACCTCAACTGAGGATTTAATCCACTAATCGCACGGATTACAATGGTTTTCCACTTAGCCGCAACTAAGTCTTCCAGAGTCTTCTGATCACAACCTGATCACTCCAGGAACAACTGCTTAGTTCACTCCTAAGACTTTTCTAGAGTCTACTGATCAACACGATCACTCTAGGCTTAGTTCACTCCTAAGACTTTCTGCTCAGCCAACTGCCAAGACTTCCTGCTCAGCCAACTGCCAAGACTTCCTGCTCAGCCAACTGCCAAGACTTCCTGCTCAGCCAACTGCTAAGACTTCCTAGAGTATACTGATCAACTGATCACTCTAGTTCCTTACAACTTAATGTAATCTATTCAAGAGTTTACAAATGCTTCTTAAAAGCGATAATCACAACTGTGATATTTCTCTTACAATTTAAGCTTAATCTCACTAAGATATTACAACAGCAATGTAGTGAGCTTTGATGAAGATGAAGATTCTGAGCTTTAGATTTGAACAGCGTTTCAGCAAGTTTGATATAAGTTGATTTTGTGCAGAATCGTTAACCTTGCTTCTCATCAGAACTTCATATTTATAGGCGTTGAGAAGATGACCGTTGAATGCATTTAATGCTTTGCGTGTTCCGTACAGCTTTGCATTTAATGTTATACGCTTTTGTCAACTACCTCGAGCCTTGTTCACGCTGTGTCTACTGACGTAGCCTTTAGTAGCTTTAACGTTCCTTTTGTCAGTCAGCGTAGTCTGCCACGTGTACTTCCTTCTGATCTGATGTTTGTGAATACGACGTTTGAATATCATCAGAGTCAAACAGCTTGGTGCACAGCATCTTCTGATCTTCTGACCTTGAAGTGCTTCTTAGCGTGATACCATCTTCTGATTTTCAGTGCTTCTGATCTCATGTTCTTCTGATGCTTCCATAGACCCATGTTCTGATTCTGCTTCGACCATCTTCTGATGTCTTGCCAGACCATGTTCTGATGTTGCATGCTGAACCATTTGAGACACATCTTCTGAGCGCTGAATTATGCGTACTCTTTATATATTTCCTGAAAGGAAAATTGCATTGGATTAGAGTACCATATTATCTTAAGCAAAATTCATATTATTGTTATCATCAAAACTAAGATAATTGATAAGAACAAATCTTGTTCTAACAATCTCCCCCTTTTTGATGATGACAAAAACATATATAAATGATATGAATTTGCGATCAGAAAGAGTAGACGGCAAAAGACAAATTACACAGCTATAGCATAAGCATATGAATATGTCTCCCCTGAGATTAACAATCTCCCCCTGAGATAAATAATCTCCCCCTGAAATAAATACTCGAAGAATTTTGATAAAAGACTTCCCTGATTATTTCGGTAGAGACGATCATATAAGCTTCTGCCTTCAGAGAATTCATAGCTTCTGACTTCTGCTTCCATTGGACAGCTTCAGAACTTGAATTTCTTTGATCTTCAGAACATTCACAGCTTCTGACTTCTGCTTCCATTCAGGACAGCTTCAGAACTTGAATTACTGGATCTTTTAGAACATTCACATCTTCTGATTTCTGCTTCCCTCGGATAGCTTCAGAACTTTGAATGTCTACCAACATCACTTCATGCTAGATTTGTATCAGAACATTGTTGAATGTACCAGAGCATCATCAGAGCATCTCTACATCCTGAAATGTTACAGAACAAAAACTAAACGACAAAAGTCAGCATGAACGAGTTAGAACATAAAATGTATATTCAAATACATGATATGTATCAGAGCCAAATGTATCAGAGCATTTAGGCTAAAAACATGTATCAGAGCAAATAATGTATCAGAGCCATAACATTATATGTATCAGGGCAAATAGAATTTTGTCATAACAGGATAGACAATGATATTCAAATTCTATTATCAGTGCTTCTGATTCATTCTTCTTTCTTGCTTCTGATCTCTGAAGCTTGACAGCACTCAGCTTGCTTCAGTTTCCATGGTTTTGCTTCTAGTGTTTGCTTTGAAGATTCACTTCACTTCTCTGTACCTGCAAAACACTTAAACCATATAGAACTTGCAGTTCTTGTTAGTGAATGTGTGGGAGCCTTTACCCAGCAACTGATAGATTTAATCAAATCATTTATCATTTATCTTTCTCCCCCTTTTTGTCATAACATCAAAAAGAATATATAAAAAGATTCAGATGTATAAAACGACAAAAGAAAACATTTACTGGAATGTAAAACACAAAGAAACTTTTTTATTGATCAGCAAAAGATATTACAAGAAGTTGTGCAACAAAGAAAAAGAAAACTACTAAGACCAAATCCTAGGACCCTAGCTAAGACCACGTCTGTGCCAGCATGCCATGAAGGAGTGAAACGCCTCATTGACTGCTTCTAGGGCTTTCAGGCGAGGGATCAGGGAGACTTTGTCCTGCAGCAGATCTTCCACCACCTTTACCAGAGACAACATCCTCAGCGGGTGAAGATGAAGAGATGTCTTCAGAAGAGATTAAAGGAGAGGAAAAATCAGAGGAAGCTGAGTCTTGAAGGTCGAAAGATGAGGAAGAAGATGGAGATGATGGAGGGCTTTCACCAGGAGGATGAAACACACGTCTAGAATAGTTTCCAGACAACATTGCTTCGAAAGGATTCACCTTGAGAGGATCATAGGTGATTTTGATCTTTTTGGGTTTGGAAGGAGATGTTTCAACAGCTTTTCGTTTGTTGTTTTTATTATTTTCATGATTTCCTGGGCTTGATGAAGAGTTCATGATGGGTTTGCAGGTAGGGTTTGATATGGAAGAGAGGGAGAGACAAACTTTATGAGGAATGCAAGGAGATAGAAAAAGTTGAGAGGGAACGAGAAGAGTTTAAAGAGTATTTAAAAGAAAATGAAATGAAACGAATGATGACTAGCATTTAATGTTACGTGACGTGAGGAGAGATAATAAAGACAAATGAAGTGACTGGCACAGTTACCTATGGTCGGCGTCCCTTCAACTGCACGCGCGCATATCCATGAATAGAAATGACAGGTTTACCATCCCGAGATAAAACGTAACAGCTGTTTTGCTTTAAAAGAGGTTCTGAATCAACTTAGACAATGAAACGTTAGTAATAACCGAATCATAATTTCTAAAAGATTTCAATCAGAACTTCTGAAAAAAAATTGTTCCACATTCATTTCAGAAGATACTCATACATGAGAACTTCTCATCTTCTCATTCTGGGCATAAATCCATACTGATGTTCTTCAGAATGAACTTAAACCTATCTTCAGCCAGGGGTTTTGTAAAGATATCAGCCCATTGATGGTCTGTATCAACAAAGTTTAAAGAAATAACACCCTTCTGAACATAGTCCCTTATGAAATGATGTTTTATCTCAATATGTTTAGCTTTTGAATGAAGAATAGGATTCTTAGATAAACATATAGCAGAAGTATTATCACAGAATATAGGAATGTTACTCTCAAATATCTGATAATCTTCTAACTGACTCTTCATCCAGAGCATCTGTGTGCTACAACCAGCAGCAGCGACATATTCTGCTTCTGTTGTTGATAGAGCAATAGTTGCTTGCTTCTTGCTGTACCAGGAGATCAAATGACTTCCAAGAAATTGGCAACTTCCTGAAGTACTTTTTCTTTCAATTCTGTCTCCAGCATAGTCAGCATCGCAGAATCCTACTAAGTTGTATTCTTTAGATTTTCTGTAAACTAAGCCAACATTAGTAGTACCTTTCAGATACCTTAGAATCCTCTTAACAGCAGTTAAATGAGATTCTCTAGGATCTGATTGGAATCTAGCACACAAACAAACACTGAACAGAATGTCAGGTCTAGAAGCAGTCAGATATAGAAGAGATCCAATCATACCTCTGTATAGCTTCTGATCTACCTTCTTACTTACCTCATCCTTACCTAGGATGCATGTTGGATGCATAGGAGTTTTGGCTTCTTTGCAGTCTAGAAGATTAAACTTCTTCAGAAGTTCCTTCACATACTTGGTTTGGTGAACATACGTTCCTTCTGATGTTTGATTTATTTGTATTCCAAGGAAATACTTGAGTTCTCCCATCATGCTCATTTCAAACTCAGCCTGCATAGACTTAGCAAACTCCTTTCCAAGTGTAGCATTAGATGTTCCAAAAATAATATCATCTACATATATTTGACAAATTAAAATATCCTTTTCAAAGGTTTTACAAAAGAGAGTAGTGTCCACTTTTCCTCTAGTGAAACCATTATCCAGAAGGAAAGAACTTAAGCGTTCGTACCAAGCTCTGGGAGCCTGTTTCAATCCATACAATGATTTCTTAAGTTTAAAAACATGATTAGGAGACATAGAGTCTTCAAAACCAGGAGGTTGATGGACATAAACTTCTTCATCTATATAACCATTTAAGAAGGCACTCTTAACATCCATCTGATAGAGAGTGATGTTATGTTGAGTGGCAAAAGAAATTAATAGACGAATAGATTCTAACCTGGCCACTGGTGCAAAGGTTTCTGTGTAGTCAATCCCTTCTTGCTGACTATAACCCTGAGCCACCAGTCTGGCTTTGTTCCTTCCACTTCGCCTTTCTCACTGAGCTTGTTTCTGAAGACCCATTTTGTACCGATTATATTGAATCCATCTGGTCTAGGAACAAGATCCCAAACATCATTCCTTGTAAACTGATTTAGTTCTTCTTGCATAGCAATTATCCAGTCTGAATCTTCTAGAGCATGATCAACAGAAGTTGGCTCGATCAAAGATACAAGACCTAATTGACAGTCTGCATTGTTTCTAAGGAATGCTCTTGTTCTGATTGGATCATCCTTCTTTCCAAGAATGACATCTTCTGAATGACCAGAGATGAGTCTGGATGATCTTCTGACAGATGGTTCTTCAGAAATACTTAGATCCTCCAGAGAAGCTGATACTTGATCTTCAGATTCTTTGCTTCTGAGAAGCTCTGCTTCTGATGCGTTGCTTCTTGGCTCAACAACTTCTGATATGTCAATATCACAACCTGCAAAATTATCAACTTGCTTTGGTTTTTCAGAACCAAGCTTATCATCAAACCTGATATTGATTGATTCTTCTACAACCAATGTTTCAGTATTGTATACTCTGTAGCCTTTTGAGCGTTCAGAATATCCAAGAAGGAAACACTTTTGAGCTTTGGAATCAAACTTACCAAGATGATCTTTAGTGTTCAGAATAAAGCACACACATCCAAAAGGATGGAAATATGAAATGTTGGGCTTTTTATTCTTCCACAATTCATAGGGAGTCTTATTAAGAATAGGTCTGATAGAGATTCTATTCTGAATATAACATGCAGTGTTTATTGCTTCTGCCCAGAAATGCTTAGCCATATTGGTTTCATTGATCATGGTTCTGGCCATTTCTTGAAGAGTCCTATTCTTTCGTTCTACAACCCCATTTTGCTGTGGAGTTCTAGGACAAGAGAAATCATGGGCAATACCATTTTCTTTGAAGAATTCTTCAAAGGGTCTGTTCTCAAATTCACCACCATGATCACTTCTGACCTTTATGATTTTACACTCTTTTTCAGATTGAATCTGAATGCAGAAATCAAGGAACACTGAATGAGTCTCATCCTTGTGTTTCAAGAATTTTACCCATGTCCAGCGGCTATAATCATCTACGATGACTAATCCATATTTCTTTCCTCTGACAGATGCTGTTTTGACTGGGCCAAACAGATCAATGTGCAAGAGTTCTAATGGCCTTGAGGTAGAAACAACATTCTTAGACTTGAATGCAGGTTTGGAGAACTTGCCCTTCTGACATGCTTCACAAAGAGCATCTGATTAGAATTTCAGATTAGGGAGTCCTCTGACAAGATTCAGTTTGTTAATCTGAGAGATCTTTCTCAAACTAGCATGACCTAATCTTCTGTGCCAGACCCACTGCTCTTCAGAAACAGACATAAGACAAGTCACCTTCTGACTCATAAGATCTTGCAGATCTGTCTTATAAATGTTGTTCTTCCTCTTGCCTGTAAATAGGATTGAGCCATCCTTCTGATTTACAGCCTTGCAAGACTTTTGATTGAAGATTATATCATAACCATTGTCACTTAATTGACTGATAGATAAGAGGTTATGAGTTAATCCTTCTACAAGAAGTACATTAGAAATGGAAGGAGAGTTACCAGACTTTATAGTTCCAGAGCCAATTATCTTGCCCTTCTGATCTCCTCCGAACTTGACTTCTCCTCCAGACTTAAGCACCAGGTCTTGGAACATAGACCTTCTTCCTGTCATGTGTTGCGAGCATCCAGAGTCCAGGTACCATGACATGTTGTGCTTTGTCCTTCTTGCAGCCAAGGATATCTGCAATAGGAATAATCTTATCCTTAGGTACCCACATCTTTTTGGGTCCTTTCTTGTTAGATTTTCTCAAGTTCTGATTGAACTTGGGTTTAACATTGTAAGCAATAGGAGGAACAGCATGATAATTCTTAATGTGAGTTTCATGATATTTCCTAGGTTGTGTCACATGCTTCTTAGTGTGTGTTATGTGAAAACTTTGTGCATGTGAGGTGTGCCTAATATCATGAGAGTGGCCATACTTGAACTGATCATACAATGGCTTGTATGTAATTTTCATTTCATCAACAGGTTCAAGTTTGTATGGGGTTTCACCCTCATAACCAATGCCAACTCTTTTGTTTCCAGACACAGCATATATCATAGAAGCTAGCTGACTTCTGCCAATACTTCTAGATAAGAACTTTCTGAAACTTAAATCATATTCTTTCAGAATATGGTTCAGACTAGGAGTGGATTCTTCTGAATTAGAAGGAGATCCAACATTATTGGATAATTTTAAAAGTTTTTCTTTTAATTCAGAATTCTCCAACTCAAGCTTCTTTGTTTCAAATTCAAATTGCTTTTTCAGCTTTTTGTATTTGAGACTAATCTGAGACTTGAGTTCCAGAAGTTCAGTTAGACCGGAAACTAACTCATCTCTAGTAAGTTCAGAAAATACCTCTTCAGAATCTGATTCTGATGTAGATTCTGATCCGTCATCTTTTGTCGCCATCAGCGCACAGTTGGCCTGCTCATCTTCTGAATCATCTTCTGACTCATCCCAGGTTGCCATAAGACCTTTCTTCTTATGAAACTTTTTCTTGGGACTTTCCTTCTGAAGATTTGGACATTCATTCTTGTAGTGTCCAGGCTCATTGCATTCATAGCACATGACCTTCTTCTTGTCAAATCTTCTTTCATCAGAAGATTCTCCACGTTCAAATTTCCTTGAACTTCTGAAGCCTCTGAACTTCCTTTGCTTGGTCTTCCAGAGTTGATTTAGCCTTCTGGAAATCATGGACAGTTCATCTTCTTCTTCAGATTCTGATTCTTCAGGATCTTCTTCTCTGGCCTGAAAAGCGTTAGTGCATTTCTTGATATTTGATTTTAATGCAATAGACTTACCTTTCTTTTGAGGCTCATTTGCGTCCAGCTCTATTTCATGACTTCTCAAGGCGCTGATAAGCTCTTCCAGAGAAACTTCATTCAGATTCTTTGCAATCTTGAATGCAGTCACCATAGGACCCCATCTTCTGGGTAAGCTTCTGATGATCTTCTTCACATGATCAGCCTTGGTGTATCCTTTGTCAAGAACTCTCAATCCAGCAGTAAGAGTTTGAAATCTCGAAAACATCTTTTCAATGTCTTCATCATCCTCCATCTTGAAGGCTTCATACTTCTGGATTAAGGCAAGAGCTTTTGTCTCCTTGACTTGAGCATTTCCTTCATGAGTCATTTTCAAGGACTCATATATGTCATAGGCCGTTTCCCTGTTAGATATCTTCTCATACTCAGCATGAGAGATAGCATTCAGCAAAACAGTTCTACATTTATGATGATTCCTGAAAAGCTTCTTTTGATCATCATTCATTTCTTGCCTTGACAGCTTTACGCCTCTGGCATTTACAGGATGTTTGTAACCATCCATCAGAAGATCCCATAGATCACCATCTAGACCCAGAAAGTAACTTTCCAGTTTATCTTTCCAGTATTCAAAGTTTTCACCATCAAATACCGGCGGTCTAGTATAACCATTGTTACCGTTGTATTGCTCAGCAGAGCCAGATGTAGATGCAGGTGTAGGTATAGTCCTTTCACTTTCATCAACCATCTTTTAAATGAAGCGTTTTTCTCTTCCTGAATCTTTTCTAAACACGGTTAAGTGCTTGCACCTTAGAACCGGCGCTCTGATGCCAATTGAAGGATAGAAAAACACTTAGAAAGGGGGGGATTGAATAAGTGTGACTTTAAAACTTGGACAATAAAAATAAAAAGCACAATTATTTTTATCCTGGTTCGCTGTTAACGAAGCTACTCCAGTCCACCCCCGCAGAGATGATTTACCTCAACTGAGGATTTAATCCACTAATCGCACGGATTACAATGGTTTTCCACTTAGCCGCAACTAAGTCTTCCAGAGTCTTCTAATCACAACCTGATCACTCCAGGAACAACTGCTTAGTTCACTCCTAAGACTTTTCTAGAGTCTACTGATCAACACGATCACTCTAGGCTTAGTTCACTCCTAAGACTTTCTGCTCAGCCAACTGCCAAGACTTCCTGCTCAGCCAACTGCCAAGACTTCCTGCTCAGCCAACTGCCAAGACTTCCTGCTCAGCCAACTGCTAAGACTTCCTAGAGTATACTGATCAACTGATCACTCTAGTTCCTTACAACTTAATGTAATCTATTCAAGAGTTTACAAATGCTTCTTAAAAGCGATAATCACAACTGTGATATTTCTCTTACAATTTAAGCTTAATCTCACTAAGATATTACAACAGCAATGTAGTGAGCTTTGATGAAGATGAAGATTCTGAGCTTTAGATTTGAACAGCGTTTCAGCAAGTTTGATATAAGTTGATTTTGTGCAGAATCGTTAACCTTGCTTCTCATCAGAACTTCATATTTATAGGCGTTGAGAAGATGACCGTTGAATGCATTTAATGCTTTGCGTGTTCCGTACAGCTTTGCATTTAATGTTATACGCTTTTGTCAACTACCTCGAGCCTTGTTCACGCTGTGTCTACTGACGTAGCCTTTAGTAGCTTTAACGTTCCTTTTGTCAGTCAGCGTAGTCTGCCACGTGTACTTCCTTCTGATCTGATGTTTGTGAATACGACGTTTGAATATCATCAGAGTCAAACAGCTTGGTGCACAGCATCTTCTGATCTTCTGACCTTGAAGTGCTTCTTAGCGTGATACCATCTTCTGATTTTCAGTGCTTCTGATCTCATGTTCTTCTGATGCTTCCATAGACCCATGTTCTGATTCTGCTTCGACCATCTTCTGATGTCTTGCCAGACCATGTTCTGATGTTGCATGCTGAACCATTTGAGACACATCTTCTGAGCGCTGAATTATGCGTACTCTTTATATATTTCCTGAAAGGAAAATTGCATTGGATTAGAGTACCATATTATCTTAAGCAAAATTCATATTATTGTTATCATCAAAACTAAGATAATTGATAAGAACAAATCTTGTTCTAACACTGTGGAAACTCCTGTCAGTAATACAAACACTGATGTTGGCCAATCCAGTGGAACCAATGTCAATCCTGACTTTGATGAAATTTTGAAACTTATCAAAAGAAGTGAATACAAGATTGTGGATCAGCTTATGCAGACTCCTTCCAAGATTTCAATACTTTCATTGCTTTTAAACTCTGAAGCCCACAGGGAAGCCCTGATGAAGGTCTTGGATCAAGCTTTTGTAGATCATGATGTGACTGTTGATCACTTTGATGGGATAATAGCCAACATAACAGCTTGCAACAATTTAAGTTTCTGTGATGAAGAACTTCCCGAGGAGGGCAGAAATCACAATCTTGCTTTGCACATTTCTATGAACTGTCAGTCAGACTCTTTGTCAAATGTGCTAGTAGACACCGGATCTTCCTTGAATGTGATGCCAAAGACGACTCTTGCTCGCTTGTCTTACCAAGGAATGCCTATGAAGTTCAGTGGTGTAGTTGTTAAAGCATTTGATGGATCGCGAAAATCTGTTATCGGCGAAGTCAACCTTCCCATGACAATTGGTCCAAATACATTCCAAATCACCTTCCAGGTCATGGACATTCAAGCTGCTTATAGCTGTCTGTTAGGACGACCATGGATCCATGAAGCAGGGGCAGTAACTTCTACGCTCCATCAAAAGTTAAAATTTGTAACAAATGGAAAATTGGTAACAATAAGTGGAGAGCAAGCCTTAATGGTGAGTCATTTATCCAATTTATCTTTCATTAGTGCCGATGATGTGGAAGGAACTCAGTTCCAAGGTCTCTCTTTAGAAGACGAATCTTCCAAGAAGAAAGCATCGATCTCTTCTTACAAAGAGGCAGTAAAAGTAGTGAAAGATGGAACTACCACTGGATGGGGGCAAGTTGTGATCCCTACCAAGAATGAAACCAGAGCAGGTCTCGGATGTTCACCAATGTTCTCAAACTGCACCAAGAAGGATGAAACCCTTCGTCCGATCAAAGAAACATTCATTAGTGGAGGATTCCTTAACCCAATTCCTCAAGAGGTTAATGTCCTTATTGAAGAATGTATTGAAGAAGATCTACCTGATCCTGAAGAAGAATGGAAATGTTATCTCAATGACTCGGGATATATATCTCAGGAAGAACCATATCCTCCGTCAGAGAAATCCAAAGGCAATGAAACTGAGCCTGTTCCTGCAGAAATATGGGATACCTTGGGACAACCAAGTGGCAAATTTGATTATATGGTGAAATATACTGCACCTGAAAGTTCAAAGATTGCGATTGAGGATATCCAACCAACTGGATGGGGAGATTCCTTTGAATATAATAGTCAACCAGAAGAGGCTTATCAGCCTTGTCAATTTTCTCAGCAACCTGAAATTACTGAAGATTTCGGCTTCAATACATCCGCCAAGGTTTATAATCCTGAAGATGGTTATTATCACATAAATGCCATTTTTGAAGATGAAGGGGAAGATGGTCCCGCAACTGACTCGGAAAGTGTCGCTGACAATGAGTCTCTTCATCCTGAAGACTGGGAAATACATCCTGAAAATTCTGAAGATTGTGACTCATCTTATGCTCTTCAAGAGGTGGAAGAAGACCGTTTCAACTCTACAAAGAACAAGGTTGACAAACCAGGACCTTCAAATCCTGCTCGACCAGCGGTCAATGTCAATACTGAAGATCACTCTGGGGAGAATTTTCCTGAATACATAATACACAGAGGAGTTCGTTGCTACTGGAAAGCTGTCGACGTTCCAAATGTTGTTCGCCGCTCAAAGTAATCACCTCGCTGTTATTTTGACCTCCTGCCTTGCCCAAAGCAGAGAGATGTTTTATAGGGCTTTGCTTTTAAGTGTTCCGCCCAAATAACTTTGTGTATAGGGCTTTGTTTTAAAAGTTTCCCTCTTTGTCCTGCCCAAGACAAATGAGTTTGTGTTTAGGGCTTTGTTTCAAAAATGAATCATAAATAAAGCGTCATTTTGAGTTCCCTACATTATATGTTTTATTTTTGCTTTTTCTGGAAATGGTAATCCTAAAAAACCAAAATAAAAATATATATATATATATAATAAAAAAAAACTTTTCAAAAAAAATCTGCATACACTCTTGCATTCATAAATTTTCTGAAATAAATATAAATCACATGTGCAGATTAACTATTGATAAACCCATTGAATGCAATAACCCTATGCCCTCTCCCAACTTTGAGTTTCCTGTGTTCGAAGCCGAAGAAGAGGAAGAAGAGGAGATCCCGGACGAGATCTCTCGATTACTTAAGCACGAGGAAAGAGCCATTCTGCCTCACAAAGAGCCTTTAGAAAAGATCAACTTGGGTTCTGAAGAAGACAAAAAAGAAGTGACTATTGGATCGCTGCTTGATGCTGATATCAAGAGTAAGTTGACAGACCTTCTCAAAGAATATGCTGACGTGTTTGCCTGGTCCTACCAAGACATGCCTGGGTTGGATACCAACATTGTTCAGCATTACTTGCCATTGAAGCCAGAATGTCCGCCAGTTAAGCAGAAATTGTGAAGGACTCACCCTGATATGGCTAACAAGATCAAAGTGGAAGTTCAAAAGCAACTCGACGCAGGTTTTCTTGTCACCTATGAGTATCCTCAATGGTTGGCCAACATAGTGCCAGTTCCGAAGAAAGATGGCAAAGTCAGAATGTGTGTTGACTACCGTGACTTGAACAAGGCCAGTCCAAAAGATGACTTTCCATTACCACATATTGACATGCTGGTCGATAACACCGCTAAGTTCAACGTCTTTTCCTTCATGGACGGGTTCTTCGGTTATAATCAGATTAAGATGGCTCCTGAAGACATGGAGAAGACATCTTTCATCACCCCATGGGGTACCTTTTGCTACAAAGTGATGCCGTTTGGATTAAAGAATGCAGGCGCAACTTACCAAAGGGCAATGACTACTCTCTTTCATGACATGATGCATAAAGAAATTGAAGTTTATGTGGACGACATGATAGCCAAGTCCAGCACAGAAGAAGAACATATTGAATACCTTTTGAAGTTGTTTCAACGACTAAGGAAATATCAGCTTCGCTTGAATCCTAACAAATGTACTTTTTGGGTTAGATCTGGAAAACTCTTGGGTTTCATTGTCAGCCAAAGAGGTATTGAAGTAGATCCCGACAAAGTCAGAGCTATTCAAGAGATGCCTGCACCAAAAACTGAAAAGCAAGTAAGAGGATTTCTCGGACGATTAAACTATATCTCCAGATTTATCTCTCAAATGACTGCTACTTGTGGGCCAATTTTCAAGCTTCTCCGCAAAGATCAAGGGGTTTTATGGACTGAAGATTGCCAGAAAGCGTTCGACAGTATCAAAGAGTACCTGTTAGAGCCACCAATATTGATTCCTCCAGTTGAAGGAAGACCATTAATCATGTATCTTACCGTGTTAGAAGAATCCATGGGTTGTATGCTTGGACAACAAGATGAAACCGGTAAGAAGGAGCATGCCATCTATTACTTGAGTAAGAAATTCACCGACTGTGAGTCTCGTTACTCCATGCTCGAAAAAACATGTTGTGCTTTGGCCTGGGCTTCAAAACGTCTCCGCCAATACATGATCAACAATACTACTTGGTTAATCTCCAAAATGGATCCGATCAAGTATGTCTTTGAAAAGCCCGCCCTAACAGGAAGGATTGCCCGGTGGCAAATGTTGTTATCCGAATATGACATTGAATACCGTGCTCAAAAAGCGGTCAAAGGAAGCATTCTCGTCGATCACTTGGCACATCAACCAATTAATGAATATCAATCTCTCAAGTTTGACTTTCCTGATGAAGATGTCTTGTACTTGAAAATGAAAGACTGTGACGAACCATTACCTGAAGAAGGTCCTGATCCTGGATCAAGATGGGGCCTAATTTTTGATGGAGCAGTAAACGCTTTTGGCAATGGAATTGGGGCAATCATCATCACTCCAAAGGGTACTCATATCCCGTTCTCTGCCAGATTACTATTTGATTGCACCAACAACATCGCAGAATATGAAGCTTGTATCATGGGTCTCGAAGAAGCCATTGACTTAAGGATCAAAATCCTAGACATATATGGAGATTCAGCCCTCGTGATCAACCAAATCAAAGACAAATGGGAAACTTACCACCCTGGCTTGATTCCTTACAGAGATTATGCAAGACGTCTGTTGACTTTCTTCAATAAGGTTGAATTGCATCATATACCTCGAGATCAGAATCGAATGGCAGACGCCTTGGCTACTCTATCTTCCATGTTCAAAGTCAATCATTGGAATGATATGCCTAAAGTCAGAATTACACGCCTTGAAAGGCCAGCCTATGTGTTTGCAACTGAAGCAGTCATCGATGATAAACCATGGTTCCACGACATCAAACGCTTCCTTCAAACTCAAGAGTACCCGCTTGGGGCATCAAACAAAGATAAGAAAACTCTAAGGAGACTTTCTGGCAGTTTCTTCCTGAATGGAGATGTGCTATACAAAAGAAATTTCGACATGGTTTTGCTCAGATGCGTGGACAGACACGAAGCAGACATGTTAATGCATGAAGTGCATGAAGGGTCCTTTGGAACTCATTCAAACGGGCATGCAATGTCCAAAAAGATCTTAAGAGCAGGATACTATTGGTTAACAATGGAATCTGACTGTTACAAACATGTGAAGAGATGTCACAAGTGCCAGATCTACGCAGATAAGATCCATGTGCCACCGACTCTACTCAACGTTCTCTCATCTCCGTGGCCTTTCTCCATGTGGGGTATCGACATGATTGGAATGATCGAACCGAAAGCTTCAAACGGTCATCGTTTCATCTTGGTAGCAATTGATTACTTCACCAAATGGGTCGAAGCAGCATCTTACGCCAATGTTACAAGACAAGTGGTTGTAAGGTTTATCAAGAATAACATCATTTGCCGATATGGTGTTCCCAGCAAGATCATTACTGACAATGGTTCAAACTTGAACAACAAAATGATGAAAGAATTGTGTGAGGAATTCAAGATTGAGCATCATAACTCTTCTCCTTACAGACCAAAAATGAATGGCGCCGTTGAAGCTGCCAACAAGAACATTAAGAAGATCGTCCAGAAAATGGTCGTCACTTACAAAGACTGGCATGAAATGCTGCCCGTAGAAGTTGAAATCCCATCAATGAGAGTCCTCATGGAGACTAAGTTATCAGAGGCTGAATGGTGTCAAAGCAGATACAATCAGTTGAACTTAATCGAAGAAAAACGTATGACTGCTCTATGCCATGGACAGTTATACCAAGCAAGGATGAAACAAGCCTTCAACAAAAAGGTTCGACCTCGTGAATTTCGAGAAGGCGACCTCGTGCTTAAAAAGATCTTGTCTTTTCAACCAGATTCTAAGGGCAAATGGTCTCCTAATTACGAAGGCCCGTATGTTGTCAAAAGAACATTTTCTGGCGGCGCCATGACTCTTGCAACCATGGATGGTGATGAACTCCCACACCCTGTGAATGCTGATGCAGTTAAGAAATACTTTGTCTAAAAAAGAACAAAAGAACAGCTCGGTAAGTTGAAAACCCGCAAAGGGCGACTTAGGAAAAAATGAGCGTCTCGGTGGACTGAAAACCCGAAAGGGCGGTCCAGGCAAAAATTAGAGACAATAAACAAAAAAAATTCATCCTGGTAGATTGAAAACCTGAAAGGGCAATCTAGGCAAAAATTAGGGATTTATGACAAAGTAACTGCATCAGTCCATACTTCGTCACCTGAAGAGTCTGTACTTCATCAAAGGATCTTCAATCAAATCATCACCAATCTGAAGCGACAAGCACAATTGGAACTCAAAGTTGTTAGGGGGAATAGTGGTTATTGCTTTCAATGTAGCCTTTTCCGCATAATTACCATTTCCAACTTTTGTAAATACTCCATGGAATCACGCCTTTAGCTGATTTCCATCCTATTAAAAAAATTTGAGCCTTGTGCCCATTTGTTTGCAATCTCTAATTTATTTTAGCTTGCGAAATGACGCTTTAATTGTGTTATTCACTTTTGAAAAAAAAAAGAAAAAAAAGTTTTAAATGAATTTACTTCACTTTTTCAAAATAAAAGCGAAATTTTCCTTTGAGTTGTGAACAACAGAAGGAACATCAACAGCTATCTCCATAGGATGAATCAAAGATTATGATAGGAAAAGCTCTTCTATCCCCAGTGAAGAAAGTCTTTTATCCCCAGTGGCGAAGACCCTTCATCTCCAGTGAAGAAGTTCTTCCATCTCAAAAGATGATCATCTTCCCCAGAGAAGTTTAAAACATGCAGCACATTCATCACCCGTGTAATCTACACCGTGTTGAAGAACATTTGCCAAGTATCTGGTTGTATTGCGACGTTGGTCCTTCTCCAGTATATACTTTTTTGTCTGTCAGTATCGTCAGCATGCATGCAACATTCATGACATTCATCATTCATACATATTTGCATCATTGCATTTTTTCAATGTCTGCTTAAAATCACTTGTTTAGGATATATCTATCCCAAAAAAAAAAAGAGAAAAAAAAGAAAAAAGAAAAAGAAAAAAGAAGCAGGTATGGGCGTGTCATCTCTCCAGTAGGTTGTCACCCATAAGCAGAAATAACATCTTCTTTCTCCAGTTCCCCACTGAGATCATTCCTCGTGGAAGAAGGTTGCTTTAGTTTCTCCTCTCAAAACAAAGGAGAAAATCCCAGTTGAGTTCATTCCTCATGGGTACAAAGTCTTATTTGACCACTTCTTTCCAATTCATTCTTGGTTAGAACCTTGTCTTTACCAGAGATTCAAATTCCGATTCCTCAAACAGAGTCGTGAAAAACAGACAATAAGCAATAGCCTCATCATCCGAGCAGCTTATGTCTCTTTCAAGATTTTTCCTCTCAAGGAAATCAATCGTGAAGACCATTTGACAATCAGGGCCTTATTACTGTTCACAAGGCTGAATAACCAGTAATTTCCCTAACAAAGTCTCCAGGATCATTTTATCACTCGGCTGATAATTGATCATGTCTTCAAAGCCACTATCACGAGGCTGGTAGTCGGTAACCCTTTTGTTCTGGTTATATTATTTAACATGTCTATCACAAGGCTGATAGTCGGTAATATTAACCGAACCTTTGAAACTCTTTTACCTTGTCAAGTCTATCACCATGCTGATAGTCGGTAATACAGTTTCATACCTTTCACCTTCGCATTATTAAACAAGTATATCCCCGTGCTGATAGTCGATAATGTCGGTAGGTAAGCTTTTCTTACAAAGCTATCATTCCCCGGTGAAGCATACACTTGCTTTCCCGAAAAGAAAAGAAACGGATTCTCTTCCTAAAACGGGTTGAGACATCCTTCCCGATCTCTTGTCCCCAGTGGAGTCAGTTCTTGATATCCCCTCGGTAAAGGCATCCTTGCATTATTTCGCAATTTTGGTATCTTAGGTCCAAAATTCGCGTCTTTTGATATTTAAGTCTCTTCCACCCTATCAAAACGAAGATTTTCAATCTTCATGTCTCAGGTTGAAGAAACTTAAATAGGGGCATCTGTCATACCCCAATTTTTGACCTAAGATACCACCTCATATCATTTGCATATGCATCATTTGCATCTCTAACAAATTGCATTGCTTGTGTTTGCTACTTGTGACTCAGCAGGATTTGATCAAGAAATCACTCATCAGTACAAGCAACAATCAATTAGGGTTTTGTTCCCCCTTCATTTAAAATGAATCATCTTCATCAACAATCAACATTTGGTCCTCAGAGATTCATTTCAACAAGCTCAAAGACTTTGAATCAACCAGATTAGGGTTTTGACTGAAGATAGCATACTCCTGACTTTTGCTCAGGATTTGACCTAATGATTTGGGAGATGATATCAAGATCCCAAGTACATCATTTTGACCTAATCCATTGGCTCAAGACATCTCCCTACACAAGGATTGATCAACAGTGAAATTTCAAATCATCAGATTAGGGTTTTGAACTATCAGGGACTGAAATCAGGGATCACATTTGGGAAACCCTAAAAATCCCCAGGAAGTCAATCAAAGGTTTCAATCATCTTCAAATAATCCCTATGACAACATACAATGGAAATTGTATCTCAATTCAAGACCTACAGTCATCAATTTCATCTGGTCGACAGTTAGGGTTTTTGACCTAATTCACTGAACCACTGACTTTTTAATTAGGATATGGTGCCACAACTCAAACCATGGCTCAATATCCTCTGATGCTTCAATGTGATCCATTCATACCATTCATTTGGTGAGGATAGCCTGTTTCATTTGAAATCTCCAGAAACGCGATTCGTCTGAAAAAGTCAACTATACAAGATCACCATTGACTTTTGGGGAATTTTGGTCAACCATGACTTTTGAAGTTTTGAATCATCAATATATGATATATGAAGTCATTTGATCAAGAAAAATCAAGAAAATCAATCAAGAATCAAGAATCAAAAAGTCAAAGTTTGACTTTTATACTTAGAAAAATTTTCTAAGTTTTTCAATGGTTTTTTCCAAACTTTGGAAGGGAATAACTCAAAATTTCACCTACAAACTGAAAAAAACTTCCAACATGAAAGTTGTAGATTTTGATCCAATAAACAACTTTGACACATATAATTTTTTTCCATAAGATCAACCATTTAAGAGATATGGAGCTTCAAAGTTGGAACTTTATGAAAATTTCACTTAAAATCTCATTTTCTTCAAAGTTCATGGATCTTTTTCACCCACTTCCTTAAAGGTCTTGAAGAAACTTTCAACTAGGGTTTTGAAGTGTGTAATATGAGCTTTCCAAAATGTCCAAGAGCATGAAAAAACATGGAGCATAGCTATGGTTTTGAATTTTGTCATTAGAGGTCCTTATGCATGAAATTATAAGTCATTTTTACCAAAGTTATGCACTATTCTACTAAATGATCCAAGTAATGATGCATAGATGCAATAATTGGTAGATATTTTCTGATTTGAGATCAGAATGGAAGAGGATAAGAAGCTTGGCAAAAATAACCATGGTTTAGTTACTTTAACCATTTGCATTAAATGTAAAGATTCCACTTTATCTCCAAATGCCAAATCACCAAAGAAGAAGCAAGTTGCAAAGCTCTGCATTCAGAACTTATGGCCTATAAATAGAGGTCATTTCCACTCTTCAATTCACACCAAAACCTCACAATTATAGGTTTTCTCTCTTCTTTCTTGAATTGCAAGTTTCATGAGTTTCAAAGAGGAGAAAGTGCAAGTTCCATCCCTTGCAAGTTCTGAGCAAAATGATGCTTCTCACAACTTCTAAACATCATATATGGTGTGTTTGATCCATCCATACACCCCAAAAACACCTAAAACTCAAAATCACTACCTCACTTTCCAAATATGCATAACATGAGACTTATCATGCCAATTTTCATTCAGGCTCAATTCTGTCCAAACTATCACTTCTAACATCATCCATATATCACATATGAACTATCCAATCCATCACATATAGCCAATAACCTCAGGATCATCAAATTCGATTCACTCTTGAAGCTTATGCAGATCGGGTACCATGGCCATGCCCAGATGAATTCAGATGGTTCCAAGCATCCAGACACCTTCCATAAGGTCCATTGAAGCTATCCAGATCATCAAACAACTTCTGTAACACCTCCAAGCAAGAATTCGATTCTCAGGTGTGCCGTTTTTGAAGGTAAGTGCTATCAACTTCAAACTCATACATACATGCATCATAAATGAAAAACTGGTTTACCATTTTGTTTCTGCACTATCACTGATCAATAGCCCTAAATCAATTTCATAATTCATCAGCTATACACAATTTCAGAATGAATCATAGAATTAGGGTTCTTCGTGCTCATCAGAGAATCAATGGCCCTAGAGTGAAAATAAATGGAATTAAATGGTACCATCGTGTTCCTTATGAAAAATCGAGCAAGTTAGGCTATCCACTTGATCCAAACAATTCAGTTTACAGAATTTTCAAATTTAATTTGGGGGTTGTGTTCTTGGCGCCAAATTTTGAAACTGAAATTAGAAACTTGATTCAAAATATAACTGATTCGTTGCAAATAATAATCAGACCACGCGCGTGGTCCAGTTGGTTAAGTTTTTGAGTTGTGAGAGAGAGGGCGTGGGTTCAAGCCCTAGTGGAGACAAAACCATTTTTTTTGCAACCTATTTTCTTTCATTTTTTAACAAACTTCATCTAATTAATTAACCATTCAATTTAACTCATTTTAATTTCATTTTTTTTACACACCTCTTATTCAATATATATATTTTGACAATATCAAAAAAATCACAAAAAAAGATTTATTTAATATGTTTTTAATTAGGTTTAAAATGATGTATTTTTAAGTGTTCTAATATTTCAAAAATATTATTTTTCATTTAAATTTCAAACCTAATCACTTGTAAATATTTTTGTGATCAAACCCTAAATCACTTAGGTCTTAATTAAGCATTAAAATTTGATTTAAACTTAATTAAGTTGACTTTTGTCAGATTCAAATTGTTTTAAACAAGCGATCGCGATTCTTTTCAAAGACAATAAACCATTTCTTTTTGAAACTATTGATTAAATCTTTTTAATTGATCAATTGATTTTCAAAACGATGTGGGGCCTCTCGAATATTAGAGAGTATAAGTCCCTTTCCTTTTCTTTATACAGTTTTTCTTTGTACAGAAAACTTCTTTCAAAATAAACTTTCAAACAACAGTTTTTTTCAAACAACGCATCTTTTTACAAAACAATCAACCATGTTTTATAAAATAAAACATGGGCCTCCACATAGGTATAAATCTCATTCCCGTACATGAAGTTAGGTACTTCATTGTACACCTTTTTGTACATACACTTTTTTGTACATACTTCGATCAGTTTGTTTTTTAACTTTGAATAACTAATCAAAAATGAAGGTTTTCTTTAAATCTTCCCAAAAATACCATGGGCCTCCATGTAGGTATAAGTCCCGAGCCTCTTGTAAATACCTATTTACATAGCTTTGAATAAACTCAATGGGCCTCTCCCCGAGTATGAGTCCCGAGCCCCGTGTATACAAATGGGTCATGCTTACAGGTATATTTCCTTCATAAACTCCATTATATACACACATTTTGTCATATATGTATAACTGTTTATATCTGTTCATGTACTTGTTCATACTTGTTCGTACTTGTTCATACTTGTGATTGTGTTATATATGCTCATTCAACTTAGTACAACACTAGGTTCCCCATAGCCTCCTATTGGGCTTCGTGCAAAGAATCTCCCTAGTTTAGGTTAGGACATAGAGTATGGTTTCCCGGTGAAATCGCTCTAAGAGCTCAAACCAACTATACCACGCCTCCTCTTGGGCTTTGTACAAACGAGTGTCCCTCCCATAGCCTCCTCTTGGGCTTACAATGCAAGGACCCTCGATTGTCCCTCCCATAGCCTCCTCTTGGGCTTACAATGCAAGGACCCTCGGATAGCCTCCTCTTGGGCTTCGTACAAGGACCCACGGGCTTCTTATAAGCATCCCCAATATCCAAAACAAATACCCTAGGAGATTAGACATTTTTCATCTCTATGATAGGAGTATCTCTTCTATATCATCACAAACAATCAATCAATCAAACTTTTTTGCCACAAGTCTGGCTAATCAATCAAACTTCTTTTTGCCACAAGGCTGGCTAATCAATCAAACCGTTTTGCCACCATACTGGCTGATTAATCAAAGTTTTTGTCACAAGGCTGACTTCATTGAAACTTTTGCCACAAGGCTGGCTGATTAATCAAAACTTTTTGTCACAAGGCTGACTTCATTGAAAGTTTTTGCCACAAGGCTGGTTAAACAAACAAAAACATCTTTATCATTCTAAGCGCCATAAGTGGCATGGCCCAGGGCTTATAATGAAAAGATTTTCAAACAAATCAAACAGATGTATGTGATGATATAGATTAGATACATCGAACATTTAGATGACATTTGTCTCTTTTCCTTTGCTTCCACTAGCATAAGTGGGAACTACGATTGCTCTGACTTTCTCAACATCCCTTTGAGAATACGTAGGCACAAGGTCGTATCCTTGGCGAGCAAAACAAAACAAAAAAAAAACCATTCAAACCTTAGCACCCGTAGACCCCGAGCTACAGATGCTTTGATTCCCTCTAAGGGATATGTATGCAGAGGATCGCGATGATCTTTGCGAGCATAATCAAACAAACACCTTAGGTCCCTCCTATTTCACAAGAACCTCCACCACAAAGGATGAAAAACAAAATAAAGAAACCTATAGAGTACTATAGATACGTTGGGTGCTAATACCTTCCCTTCGTATAACCAACCCTCTTACCTAGAATCTCTCCCCCACTTATGCATTGCTTTAAGTTTCGGGCTTTGCATCTGTTTTTAGGTTATTGCAGCTTTTTTCCTTTTCCTCCTTTGGAAACAATAAAAAGTTTGGTCGGTACAAAAGAAAAATCATTTTTTTGAGCACTCGAGCCCAAAGAAGGCATCAGGTGTCTCATCCCGAAAAAAGATACGATTTTTCCCCGCGACACAAGACAGTCACCAAGTCCCATGGCCATCGAGAGGCCAATCAACGTGTACCAATGAAGTTGTCCTTGGTGGGAAGATTCTCTGTGTGGAACACTACTTATCTAAGGACGATATCGGATGAGGTGAAATCCCTACAGGCTAGGGATGAAAGATGTATAGATGGGAATCCAAACCCTACAAGTTAGAGGGTGTGCGGAAACGAACATGGAGTGACCGTTCAGGACAGTCACTAGATCTCATAGCCATCGAGAGGCCAATCGAATGCATGCTAATGAAGTTGTCCTTCGGGGAAGGACGCGTCGTTGTGAAAACACATGGATGTAAAAGAAAATCCCTATAGGCTAGGGAGTACGTAGGAGTAAGCACGGGGTGACCGTTCAAGATAGTCACTGAATCGCATGGCCATCGAGAGGCCAATTGACGTATGCTAACAAAGATGTCCTTCGTACGAAGGATGCGGTTTTAGAAATAGAGTCCCTACAGGCTAGGGACTGCGTAGATGTAAGCACGAGGTGATCGTTCAAGACAGTCACTAGATCGCATGGCCATCAAGAGGCCAATTGACGTGCATAAACGAAGATGTCCTTCGTGGGAAGGACACATAGTTGTAAGAGTACAAAAATATAAAAGGAAACTCCTTACAGGTTAGGGAGTGCGTAGATGCAGGCGCGGAGTGATCGTTCATGACAGTCACTAGGTCTCATGGCCATCGAGAGGCCAATCAACGTGCATAAAGGTAGATGTCCTTCGTGGGAAGGACATGGACTTGGAAACAGAGTCCCTGCAGGCCAGGGAACGCGTAGGAGTACCTGCAAAAATTAAAATGCAAGGCATTCGCAGTATATAAATTGCACATATATAATAAGCACGTAAGCACATAAGCCCTAGGTTCATAGGTTCGACGTAACGGCTTAGGGAGCCTACCCTTCCCATGGGAATGTTCTAGAAGGTCTCATGGGATCATTCGTAGCGGCCGAGACTTTTTGTCTCTTTGGATTTTGGAACAACTCATTGGTCCATGAGGTTCGAATTTTAGGGGTTGGTTCCTAGAGAGATCAGCTAAATACCCAGTCCAGCCCTCAACAAGGTCGAGCCTCGTATCAGACCTTTCCGAATATTTAACCCACTCTGAGTGGAATCATAACAAGACTCGTAGGCGATGTAGTTCCCCTCTGGTCTTAATTATAATTCCCACGCTTAGGTTTGACAGCAATTCATATATCCCAAGAATGTGGTAAAATAATAAATATTCACATAAACAAATATTTAACTAAATTGCTGTAAATGAATGAACTTATAAGTAAGTAAATAAATAAATAAAATTAAATTTAAATATTTAAAAACTAACCTCAAAATCCGGCTGATTATAATTCAAAAATGCAGCAAAGACAGCAAATATTTAGATAAATAGATGTTTATTTTAGATTGATGTAAATAGATGAAGTTATAGAAAGATAAATAATAAATAAAAATTTAAATATTTATAAAAATAAATAAACCCTAATTTTGGCGAATTAGCCAAACCCTAAAAATTTCGCCAAAAACCTAAACCCTCTCAAGCCTTAGGAGCATAATAATTCACCATGAAGTGTATCCCCAGTAGAGTCGCCAGCTGTAGCAACCTGCCCTAAAAATAAGCTTTTTAGAGTCGCCACCTATTCTGAAGGGCGAATAGGAAACCCTACACAGTTTAGAGATCGGGGTAAGTTATTATAATCAGGTCGAGGGAAGGTGTTAGGCACCCTCAACCCTTTCCTATGGCTTTGAATCTAATGGTCAAGTTTTATGGCTAAAATTTAGAGGTTTAATAGCTAAGGAGGTGAATAGGGGGAAAAATGAGATTTTATGGAAGGGGACTCGCCTTGGTTATCTAAGTGCCTATGTATCTCCTTATGGAGAATCAGAGTCAACGTAGTTCGAGCATAGGGTTGTACGCCATTGAATTTGATATGATATGGTTTGAAGGCTTTTTGAATGGCCTATCGTAGTTTTGAATTTGATTTGAATGGTTTGAAGGCTTTTTGAATGGCCTGATTGAAAAAGGATGAAAATCCGTAGTATCGTGGTTTAGTGTGTTTTAGGGGTTTTGGGAGTACAACCCTGATTTAATATGTCACCATTAGATGCGATGATCAATAGGTTTGATCAGTATAGCTAACGGATTAATGGGGCATTGCTGGTTACTCAGATCGATAGATTCGATCGTCGCGGGCAGCAAATTAGATGTCTTTTAATTTTGTAATTAAATCTCATGTTTTATTCTTTTATCTCTCGTCTAATGCGACTAATAGCTTTAGTCGGGTCGAAGAGAGAATTATTCAAGAATTAATCGAATTAATTGGCAATGGGATCGGGCAAACCCTAATGTTGGCAGCCTTTATAGGTCTTTTGTGGTTTTTAATAATTAAAGTTTATTAAAATAAATTAAATCGAGATAATCGGGATAATCGGGATAATCCTAATTGATTATAATCCTACTCCTAATTCTAATTTTATTATTCTAATCCTTAATTAAATGACCAAATTAAATCAAATATAACTAGTTAACATTTCATTTAAATAATTAAACAATTAGATAGAAAATTATATAATAAAACCTGGTTATAATCTTGTATGCGCATCCCTGAAAGAGTATGGTGTGTCTGCGCTCCTGGGCCCTTTGATCATGCGCTGATGAACATCTGATGGTGCTGAGTGAAGGTGTACGGTACGCCATGTGAATGTGTGTGCACCAGATCTGTAACAAAGAAACTCAAAAATAAAAGAATAACACACCTGGGTTCGAACCCAGGCCCCCTATGAGTAACACTAACTCCCTTGCCAGCTGCGCTATGATGCATTTTTGTTAAATTATTACCAAAGGATATTAATATATAAAACAAATAAAAAACAGAAAAGTCAAACGGAGTTTAAACCCGGGGCCCACGTGATACGAATGGACCAATGATAGACAGAGAGAGAATGGAGTGTTGTTGACTCTCCAATCACGAGGCGCCAACGGACCAAGCCTGCTACGACCACCCCCTGCAAACGTCTAACCGCCGCTGACAGCCGCTTCTTCGTCTTCTCCGACGATGCACCTTCCTTCACCTGCGAAACAGTGACCAAAAACGAAAAAACAATACCCAGACCCCTTAAACTTGATGCTGCGATTTCAATGGCGGTGTCAGTTTCGACTGAAAAGGCCCGGAAATATGAGTACGACATCAAAGGTGCTTCTTGCCCTAACAATGGCAAGTAGCGGTCCGAACCCTTAAACTCCCATGTGATGCATCCAAACGGCATCATATATCTCCATGAACGAGATCCTGCGCAGAAAACGAAGCTTTAACGTGAGAATACAACGACTCGAAATTGGAAACTTCTTACCTCCGGCAAGGGCGAACCACCGGGTTCTGGGCAGTTCCACGCTTGTATAATGGCTGGAGATGGTTCCTGGAGGTTTCAGGAAGAAGATTCAGTCGTTAGAATTGTTTGAATGTGGTTGCATACAAGAATCCGAGTTGCCCTAATCTTTGAGATTTTATGACTTTGAGAACCCTAATCCTTAGCCTCTTTTTTTCGTCCTCCCTCCATCTGATGTTCTTTACCTATTTATATGGGCTATATTAGGTCAACCATATTGCCTTAAATCCCCATGATTTTCTTGATTGCAATTTGATTGAATATTAGCTTTAAATATTTCTAAATTTAGCCAATTTTCTCCTTCCTTTTCCAATCTCAATTTCCACGAAATCTGAGTGATTTAATGAGTTATTTTGTGATATCAATCTCCTAGCAAATCATGGTCATGCATCTCTTAAAAATATTTTATGATTTAACTATTTTAAATTGAATTAAATTCAAGATAAAAATGAATAAAATCATGGGAGGTGGAGAGGTAGATTTATGGGCCCTAAATATTGTCACAAGAATGTTTAGAAACAAAAACCTAGGCCCATTTAGTGAAAGATTCAAGTTTATTCAATATAACCCTTGTGCATTCCTTCAAAATTTGCCGATTTCAACAAGTCATAACTCTTTCAATTTTTGTTATATGAGGGTGTTCTATGACTTTTTGAAAAGCCCAAAGAGTCCTTTAAATGATCTTTTTTGGTTTCATCTTAATTGAATCTTCCATGCTCAAGTTATGAGCTTTGACCCAAAAGGTGTTTTTGTTGACTTTTTGGAGGACCTATAATCTCTTTGACCATATCTCCCAAATGGTGCATTTCTTGACCTTGGGCCCAACATCAAAGTTGTAGAAAATGAAATTTCCTTGAGAATAGGCTTTGGTTGGACAATTTCTAAGAAACCATGTGAGTTATGACCAGTCAAAGTTGAGTTGACTTTTTAGTTAAAAAAACCCTGATCTGAACCTTTGAGTAGGAGAGAGTGACTTGAGTTTAACCATTGAGCCTTGAACCCTTGAAGATGAAATAAGACGGGCAAATTTTGGGGTATGACACCCACCAGGGGCTCCGCCCCTTGGAATCCCGTTTCTATTATTCGTATTCAATTGCACGTTTGGCTCTACGAGCGTGCACTCCGCACTACCCTAACTCGTTTCAAGCTTAACGCATAATTGCATCGGTCTACAGTAAGGGTCTGTTTGGTTCAAATGAGGGGGAGGGGAGGGGAGGGATTTTAATGGAGGGGAGGGAAGGGGAGAGGAGGGGATTTTTTTAATTAGATATGTGTTTGGTTCAAACGAGGGGAGGAGAGGGGAAGGGAGGGATTTTAATTAAAAATATGTTTGGTTCAGGAAGGAAGGGGAGGGGTTTTATTAATAATTTATATTTTTATCCTTATTATCTTATATAAGTGATACAATATGATATTCAAATGTGAAAATTTTATACATATTTTTTTATTAGTAAAATTTCTAATATTGAGTGACTAAAAAGTTATAATTTAGTACATAATGTTGAAATATTGAGTTCACCTAATTCGAATAAAATGTTCAAAAACAAATTAAACTATATGTTGATACAACTTTTAATCTTAATCAAAAAGTACAATGATTATGATTTATATTAAGGACAAAAAATTTAAAATAATTTGAAGGTGGAGAATAATTATAATAAGTTGACAAAAGCAATCGAGAAAAATCACACAAAAGAGAGCAGCAATACACAAGAAAATAAATAATTTTGAAATATTAAAATAAAACTGAGGATATTATAGTAATTATAATAAGTTTTAAAATATCAATGTTCAAATTCCCTCCACTCCCCTCCAAATCCCCCGATTTGGGGGAACGCAAAAAGTGTGTTTTTGAGGGGTTTTGCTCCCCTCCTCTCCCCTCCCCTTCCCTCATAAAATTTGAACCAAACACATTTAATTAGAAATATTCCCTCCCCTCCCCTCCATCTACCCCGAACCAAACACACCTAAATCACATTACTACCAAAATACATTGATGATACTAAAATCACCAACAGTTTGGACCTTCCTCGGCTTCGTCTATTTTGAGTGTTCGTCAAAAGTGTCAGTTTCTCAAGGTGCTGCGGGTTTCGTCGTAGTCAGCTGTATAGACTGTGATTGGTTATTAAATCTTTGTATCTATCAGCCAGTTTAAGATTGCATCTGGTACTAAAATATGGAGTGGATTTCATATAGGTACGCTGGGAGTTACATGTAGAATTCTAATGGTGGATATCAAGTTTTTTTTTGGGCGTTCCCGGTGCCTTGGGATGAATCTCAGTGGCTGATTTTTAATCCTAAAGACAACATATGTGTCCATAGTGCCATGAACCAAGTCTTATAACTTTATGATGTAATATCTTCTCCCTGTCATAAGAAATATAGCCTTTCTTATGCTTTGCCTTGGATTTATTAATAATATTCTCCTTTTGCTTTTCTAAAAAAAAAACTGAGTTGTTTTTAACCTCTTCTGACAAATAAAAATGCATAATTTATAAGTTTGTTTAATGCCACATTGCAACAATAATAGTACCTCTTGTTTATACCCACTATGAGTTCATAATTATAAAAATACACTGACATCTGATTTTATCAGACTTATCCCCAATTCAATGATTAAACTAACACAATCTTAAACAATCCAATGAAAAAGTTGCAATCTGAAAAGACTAAAACTCAATTCAAATCTTAGATACGAGTGAAATTGGAGTCAATCCCAAAACCTTACACGCATCAGGATACAAACTCTTCCTTATCTCAGCATACACTTTCCCGACCCATTTCTTCTCTGCCAATTCTCCCCCCAAGCGCACAGCAGCCTCTACCACACTCTCCGCACTATCATGCACCGAATCCACAATCCCCATCTCAACCGCCTCCTTCCCCTTAACCTTCACACCACCCAACAACACATCCCTCAGCACCGCCGGCGACTTGATCTTCTCCCTCATCACCGCCGTAAAATAATCCGGCAACGGCAAACCTAGATCCACCTCCGGCATATACAACACGCCTCTATCACTTCTCATCATCACATAATCATGACACAACGCGAGTAAGAACCCCGCGGCGGAGGCGTGGCCGTTGATGGCGGCGATCGTCGGCATGGGAAGCGAGATCAGCGCCGCGGCGACGGGCTTAAGCGAATCCACCATTGATTGAAGACGAACGGCCGCGGCGGTTTTGGAGCCGGCGGCGCGAGCGTATAGCAAGTCGAAGCCGTTGGAGAAGAATTTGCCTTTGGCGGTGGTGATGAGGACGGAGCCAGGAGTGGATTGAGTGGCGAGATTCGTTATGGTTGTGAGAAGGGAGTCGATTAGCGTTGGATTGAGGCGGTTTTGATCGTCGCCGGTGATGGTTAGGATCCATAGATTTTCACGCTTATCGAGACTGCACATTTTTTGTTTTTCGTTTTCGTTACGTATTATCCAATACAATTCAATAGAAGAATCGATTACAGTATTAATGTAAGAATTTTTGTTCTCTTTTGTTTTTTATTTATCCAATTGACAAAAGCTTGTAATAAAAAATTAGAATTATGAGTATTAATGTGAGGCTATAAAGCATTGACTATGAAATCTAGTGTATCTTTTTTATTTTAATTCTTTTATTAAATTAGCGGTTAGGTTGATAGACGTGATTTGCATTAAAAACAATTTAAAGTACAAATCAATATTAATTGGACTTGGACGGTTTGAATTAATTTATGGAAGATTTAAAATTAATTTTAGAGGTTATTTGTGATTTTGAGGTGTTTAATTTATAAAAAATAGAATTTATCTTGTCTTTGAATTGACTCTATTTAAAGTTATAGATTTTGCCGCCAGAATTGATTTTGAGTGATTTTTACACTGAAGTTTATTTTTCAACTTACTTTTACATAAATGTATTCAAATATAAATCAATTATATTAATTTCAATTTTTTAAAAATCAATTCTATCAAACTTAATTATACTAAAGTCAATTATGTCCACCGTCAATTCAAACACACCCTAACTAATTTTAAACTTTGAAACATATTATGTCGGAAGCTTTAAGATCATTTCAGCCAAACCACGAGAATGTCTATATTTGTAGGGTATGATAACTCTATCGAAGACATAAAATTTGAAAGATATGAAAGTATGTTTCATGCTTGGTAGTTTATATAAGGCCTCATGTTCCGAGTCTTTTATAACTAATTTATTTATCATTATGATATATGTCTCTTTGTCTAGTTGAAAGCAATAAAGAGAAGTAAGTCTAATGACTATTTATCGGATGTAGGCATTTTATGGTTATTTAATGACTTATATTTTAAGATTGTATATATAAAGGGTAGTATTAATTTGAAGCGGGGTGTATTCAATCATGGGCCAACCTGTTCGTCCTTGTCCATTAGCATGACCTGACCTAACATTTCTTGTGAATGAATTAGGTCAGGGCAAGTTATGTTATATCTGGTTTAGATCCGACCCAAATACTTTAGGTGAAAAGACTGAAATCTACACAGTCTCTTAAGCATGAAACTCAAAACGGGGCGTGATGTTTTAGAGAGGGAGAGAGACCAGAATGCACACAGTCCCTCAAGCATGAAGCCCAAAGGGTGTGATATTTTAGGGAGAGAGATTGAAATATACACAGTCGCTCAAGCATGAGGTCCAAAAGGAACAAGGTGTTTTATGAGGGAAGACCAGAATGTACACCGTCCCTCAAACATGAGGCTCAAAAGGGCGGGATATTTTATGGAGAGAGACTGCAATGTGCATTATTTTCGATCTACGACGATGGGTGTCTGCCTCTTTGGAAGGGATATGTGAAGTCGTGTCCTATCATATAAGGGTTTTCTTTCTTACCTTCCCACTTTTATTAGAGATTTAGTTTAATAATCACTGACTTTTTTAAGACACACATAAGTTAGATCATCATTAACTCTACATTTCTAGGTTACTTATCTTAAATGTGGCCACCATCTTGTCTGACACCTTTAAGTAAGTATTACATCTTCCTATTTCATATCACTTAAGCTTTTGCATTTATACAAAATTCATCGGCACTCTGTGTTCAACTTTCATATCTCTCTCATTCATCATTCACTAGCCGTTATAGGTAACATCTAGATTTTCTTTCTTCTCTTCTTTCTTATACTAAATTATGATTTTTATTTGTGAGTGTAATGCATGTGTGAAAGCCATAAAACCCCAACCATTTTAGGAGACCACTAATTTGTGGAACCAATACTTGAAAGCTTTAGAACGGAGAATAGTGAAAGTGGACTGGAAATTTGTGAAGAGGGAGATGTCTGGTTCTTCCGGTAGTTAGTTTAGTGATAATGACACTGAGTTGGTGTCTTTATTCCCAAGTTATGTGGAATTTGTCATGGAGCTCTCCACCTCTCCCTCAAATTCCTTATGCGGAGAGGTTTTAAGTTTATATTCCCTCGGTCTAAAGATGATAAGGTGGAAGCATTTTGAGTGGGCTTTGAGTTGTCAAATACTAATAGCGAAGGTGACGTCATGTTAGAACCATGCGTTTAAGGCGAAAGGGTTTGCATGCGCCGACCCCTCGGGATGGAAAGCATTATACTCATCATATTATAACATGTTTTCCTACTTAAGAACATGTCGTATCTATACACACTCCGTATGCATTTTATTTGCTCCAAAACGAGATTAAGTTATCTACAAAATATGCAGCAACTGAGAATGATAATGACTCTTATATAGTAAGAAGGGGGTCGTATAGTAAGATGGATGGTTGAAGAATAGTCAATTCATTGCTCTTGTAAATAGTTTTAATTTTCTGGAATATTATGTAGACACGCAATCGAGTGCTAATGGTGGAATTTTTTTTCTTCCATCAAGATATATTCCTCTCCGATGGAGACGAGAAAGTTCAATGATTATGAAATCTAGTCACATTATCCACTACCCTTGCATGCAGCTCCTCTTTAAAATTTCTCAATGCTTAGAAGTTGAATTATTGAAAACAAAAGAACAAGAACAAGTTGCTGCGAATTTTCTAGAGGTAAAAGACATGCATGAAAGTCAATAATATGTGATTGATTTAAGTCTAATGTCCCAAATAATGATGGGTGTGATGTCAAAAATATCGTTGTTTCAAAATCAAAAGTCGACAAAAAGAATCACGATTAAAAGGAGGAGTTGAAGCTACAAAAAAGACTCAACATTGTCATGTTTCAAATTGTAGTGGAACTAATCACGACTTGTAAAATTGTCCAATTAAAAAGAAAAAAATGGAAATATTTCCTTCTCAATCTCATAATAAATAAGTTTTAATTGGTATATGCTTGATTATATTGGCTTGAGTTTATAATGATCAAACTGTGTAATTAGTATATTTTACTACATCACTTGTTATGCAAGTTATGCAACCGTGAGATATTTTGTATCAGTAAGAAATTTGTATCAATATATACATGTTATGCAATAGTATATTTTATGAGAGCACTTGCGTCAATAAGAAATTTATATATATGCAGGGATCCATGCATTCTGAAGCATGAAGTACTACTTGTGCTATTAATCTTTTGTGCATGTTCTTTAGTAATCAACATTAATTACATTTACAAATACTTTGTATAAGTGAGTGATGTCAACAATTGCTAGTATACTATTAGTTCTGAAGGATAAACCTCCGAATCATGATAAAATTGGTTTAATCGGTTGAACTTAAATCAAATGACATTTAAATAAATAAATAGTAATTCTGAAGGATGAAACCTCCGAATCATGATAAAATTGGTTTAATCGGTTGAACTTAAATCAAATGACATTTAACTAAATAAATAGTAAAGACAAAAAATATTTAAGAGGTAAAAAAAGAAAATAGATCGAACTAAATCTGAATTAAACCTAATTCAACTAGATTACAAACAGTTCAAACATCAGCACGTTATATCCAGTGAAGCAGTTAATAAGTTTGGATAATTAAGCATAAAATAATTTGTATTCATTTTAAAAACAGTGAAAACAAAAGGCTAGGAAGGAATTTAAGGCATATGAATTAAAAGTGGATATGCAAGATCAGGAATCCAAAGAGAGGTTTTCAGGTTCTCTGAATCCTTGAGTTGAGGCTTTTTTTAACTCTAGAGCTCTCTTGTAAGGAGGGGCAATAGGTGGTTGTACTGGATCCAAGCTCTGATATGTCCCTCCAACAACTTTAGGTAGTGGATATGACCTATCAGAGTCATATCCAGTGAGATCCCCACAAGCTAGAAATGGGATATACACCTTATTAGCGCCTTCCAACCAACCACTAACACAATCTGCAACCACACCACCATCTATTAATTAAGCAGACTTCATTCAGGGGGAAAAATTGAAGATACATTAATTCCTGTTTTGTGATTGCTCTTAAAGACTGGCATACCTGTATCCTCTACCCCTGATGGGCTTCCAACTTTCTCAAGTAGCCGATGGAGATCTTTCGGATTGAATCCTTCAGGAGGGGAGTAGTTTTCACAAACTGCAAATGCCTCTGCAGGGGCGAGAAAAAATGAGAATTAGCACAGATAGTAGCAACAAATAAATATGCATGTAAAAAAGTAGTAACAAACAAAGATGGAAACTAAAATTATTACCTATGCTGGAATTACGGCTGCTTTTTGGTTTTGCGAAAGTCACCACAGGGAAAAATAATTTTAGCTGCGAGCAAAAAAGGCTAATTAGTATATGGAATTGCAAATTTTGGATTCACAGACTATGATACACCTTCACCACTTCCCACTTACTATGAGTTATTTTAGCAGAAATTAGAGCAACAAAACAGTTTCAGAAGTACAATGAAAAATTTAGATAGTCACGAGTAGGTTCTAAGTTCCAACTAGACAAAGACATGCTACAAGTGATAGAAACAGTTCAATTACTTTGTTAGCAACCATTTGGCCCATTATTTCACTTCAGAATTTTGGCAAAACTATGGACCTTTCCAATGATCTAACTTTCAAAGATAGAATTCTTAGTGGTATTTGCATTAATTTCATTGTTTACAAAGATTTGGAACTTTTATTCTCTGGCTAACCATAAATTTCAGAGATGAGCATCAACTGTCCCTTCACTACAGAGGTTACAAAAGATAATTAAAAGGTGGACGACTACAGGAGATTAAAGCTAAACGTAATTATGCCATGTCAAACAATGTGTTTGTCTCCAATGCCTGAAATCTTAATGGCAAAGGGAAGCTTCAAATACCTGACAGTATAGAAGGCTTGTGTCCTTTCCTCTAAATATCTTTGCAATAAACTTCCCTCCTTCCTTCAGTACATGAGTAACAATTGTCAACCCCTGCAAGAAGTAATTAATTAGTATCATTCTGCAATAAAAAACCAACAGGATGGTCAAACAAAATTAAGTACTTACAGCAAGTATGAGTTGGGATTGAACAAATTCATCCATATCATGAAGCCCGGTAACTGCAAAAAAATGAAGCTATATTTTTAAACTACAAATTCATCCATATCATAAAGAGTTTTTTCATGGAATGTGTTAGAAATGTCATGGAGTAACCAAAGAGAGATAAGTTGATTCTCGTTGGTTGCATAAAAGAGGTTGAGGTTAACAGAAACAATGTCACATCATTGTAGCTGTTCAGTAAATACAATGTATCAAGATATTATGGGCTTAAATTATGCATTTTCTTTACCATCAGGAGCACCGTCACACACAACCAGGTCAGCCTTGCAACCATCAAAATGTCTAATGACCTGAATAGAACAAGAGAAAAAAAAGTTGTTTACAAACATTGGTAGTTGATACAATAGTCATCAACGAAAGTTTGACTGATGGGATAAAGCAACCTCAAAAAAAGTCCATTCTTTCCAGTTCCAACAAACCATAGACTCCAGCAACAAAGGATCAATTAATAACAATGAGAGATATACTTGTACATGTCAAATCTATACACATGAATTGTGTTGATTTTATAATGCAAGGATATAACTCTTCAAATGACCACACCGTGCCTTTACTCTTTTCACTATTTCAACCATTCTTTCTCACAGCATGAACTAAGCACAAACAATTGGGAGACAAAAATCGAAAAAAGAAACAAAGTATAGCAAAAGAAAGCAGAAAACAAAAAAAACCATTATGTTCGACTGAGGAGAAATAAAACTTTTTCCACAAGGTTAGGATGGAGACATAAATCAATGGTGTCATTTTTTTCAATCATAAATGTTAGAGGAGAAACAACTATATCAAATGAAACTCGTAATGCATACATATGTTCCAATAAATCTAAATTGCTAATAAACCTGGTTCCATGATGAAATGAAACTGGAGTAAAAGAGACTAGATAACAAAAAGAACTGATATCGTCTTATAATTATACTGAGACGAGAGTGGCATACTGAAAACTTGTTTCGAAAAAAAAAAAAAAAGACATTTGTTAACAGAATTAAAAGTAAAATTGATGTTCATACCACTTCGGCAGTCCGAGCATTAGTTATATCACCCTGCACCTGGATAACACCTTCAATCGGAGCCATTGGCTGCAAATCAATAGCTACAATAAGAGGAAGATTTTCATCCCTGTATATCATGATGCAGCAAGGAGTTAACGTTGCTGATAAAGTAATTAACAGTGTTTAGAAGGAAAAGGATCATCCTTAACACAAAATACAGCACTAACAAAAAAGAAAAAAGAAATCAATGAATTCAAAACAAAACAATAAAAAATGTCGGAAAAAAAATGATGAATTAATTCAGAGATTGCGCCTCACATAGTGATGGGTTTGTGTATAATTTTATGAAGCAGAAGATGGAAATTATGAATAGAACAGTGTAGAAAAACTGTAATTGTATTAATAAGGAAGAACAATTACAATTAATAAAGGAAAAGCAATTCTGTAGCAAACTGGTAGTGGAGCTACCAATTCCCTAAAGCACTTAGTGCTCCCAAATCACTAAGAAAGTGACCCCACCAATACTAACTGAATTCTTAGCTAACCTTCTATCTCTCTCTGTTACTCCTTATAAAACATTCCTTCCATGCACTCTATGCACTACACAGCCACGTCATCAATCTTCACGCCTTTCCCCCTCTTCCTTGAGTAAACTCTCCATATTTTCGGTTTAGGCCCAAAATCAAAGCCCATTCCATGATCCACGTTTCTATCAATACCCTCCTCCTTAGAAATAGCCTTGTCCTCAAGGCTAAACTCTGGAAACTGCCCACGTAGAACATCATCATCTTCCCAAGTTACATCATCCAGAGACTTGTTCTGCCATTTGATCAAACTCTGATGCACAGCCACACCACCCTGCATAGTCACTCTAGACCCCATCACCCTATCTGGATACACATCAACAGCATCTGTTATCTCTAGCTCTTTAGGGAGCTCTCCTTGAACTTGATAATTCCCAATGGCCTTCTTAAGCAAGGAAACATGAAACACCGGATGAATCCTTGATTGCTCCGGCAATTGCAACCTGTAAGCCACTTCTCCCACTTTGGCTAACACCTTGAAAGGCCCATAAAAACGAGCAGCGAGCTTTTGGTTGATCCTCTTCACAACTGACTGCTGTCTATGCGGACGAAGTTTTAAGAAAACCCATTCACCTACTGTAAAACTCAAGTCCCTTCTCTTCTTGTTAGCATAGCTTGCCATCTGTTCTTGAGCTCTTTGAAGATGTAATTTGAGTTGTTTGAGAGCCTCATCTCTCTCACTCAACTCTAAAGCCACAGCAGCAACTTTAGTCTCATTGGTCAAGAACCTCACTAGACTAGGAGGTTGTCTCCCATAAACCACCTCAAAAGGAGTCTTTCCAATAGTCACATGGTATGTGGTGTTATACCAAAATTCACACCATGAGATCCAATATGACCAAGTTTTTGGTTGATCAGAAGCAAAACATCGTAAATAACTCTCCAAGCACCTATTAATCACTTCCGTCTGTCCATCCGTTTCAGGATGATATGCAGAACTCATCCGTAATTTGGTACCTTGCAACTTAAATAACTCCATCCAGAAATTACTCACAAATAAAGGATCCCTATCACTGATTAGGGACTTGGGAATTCCATGTAACCTTACTATCTCCTTGACAAATAACTCCGCAATTGACTTAGCAGTATAGGGATGCTTTAATAGTATAAAATGGCTATATTTAGACAATCTGTCCACAACCACTAAAACAGCGTCATAACCCTTGGATTTCGGCAATCCCGTAATAAAATCTAATGATAAATCTTCCCAAACAGCATTGGGAATAGGGAGAGGTTGTAGCAAACCCCCTGGTGTAGTAGCCGCATATTTCTGTCTCTGACAAACATCACAGGCTCTGACAAAGTCCCTAACACTTTTCTGCATTCCGACCCAATATAAATTAGCTGCCAATCTTCTATAAGTTCTGTGAAATCCAGAGTGTCCTCCAGTAGGAGTATTGTGGTATTCTGCCAATAGAGTAGGGATAGAAGGAGAGTTAGGAGTGTCATGGTTGAGTACCTTAGGGAAGGTGGTGATGGATTGGAAAATCTTGTCTATGCAATTCATGTATGAGGATCAGTTGGTGAAATTGCAAGGTCAAGGCGGAACACGAGAAAAACAGAGCTACTTGAACACATTCCTTGAAGACAAACAAAGGAGGTTGGGAACAGATTGGTGGTGGTCTCAAAGAGAGGAAAGTACAACAGTGGTCCCATCAGACCTGAATGGTATATTAGAGCAATTTCATGAAGTGTTTAGAGATCAGATTCAGTTACCTCCAGAAAGAACCCAAGTGCATAAGATTAAGTTATGTCATGATCATGGAACCATCAATGTGAGGCCCTACAGATACCCACACCACCAGAAGGAGGAGATTGAAAAGCAAGTGAGTGAATTGCTGAAGGCGGGTGTTATCAGACCAAGCATGAGTGCTTATTCAAGCCCTGTGTAGGTCGGACCAATTGATGGGTTTGTGTATAATTTTATGAAGCAGAAGATGGAAATTATGAATAGAACAGTGTAGAAAAACTGTAATTGTATTAATAAGGAAGAACAATTACAATTAATAAAGGAAAAGCAATTCTGTAGCAAACTGGTAGTGGAGCTACCAATTCCCTAAAGCACTTAGTGCTCCCAAATCACTAAGAAAGTGACCCCACCAATACTAACTGAATTCTTAGCTAACCTTCTATCTCTCTCTGTTACTCCTTATAAAACATTCCTTCCATGCACTCTATGCACTACACAGCCACGTCATCAATCTTCACGCCTTTCCCCCTCTTCCTTGAGTAAACTCTCCATATTTTCGGTTTAGGCCCAAAATCAAAGCCCATTCCATGATCCACGTTTCTATCACATAGCACATATCAGGGTAGCCTAATAAAATTCCTATTTTATAGAAACAGTACTAAAAGGTTATCAAATGAACATAATTATGACCAACAAAAAAAGAGTAGTTTGATGGAGCTTAATTATAATCCTAGGTCCTAAAATGCATTTACAGGATGTGAGACCTCAATGTAAAGGAAATCCTTAACAGAGCATAGAACTTCCAAAGAAAATCAACTTACTTTGCATCAGGTGCAAGCTTGGCTGGAAGGTACAGTTTACGACTCAAAACCTGCATACAAAAATTTAAGTATTATTTAGATATCAGGATGGCTGCCAGGTGAGATTTATGAATGCTTGATCTTGTCTTTCCCCTCCTATAGTTTTTACAAGGTAATGACTTGAAACTCGTGTTATTATCCTAGCATTAATGACTCATACGTAAGTCTGATTTGGTTCTCATCCTTAATGATGTTATTTACTTTAGCAATACAGCAATAAATTTTTGCCTCATTATATAACCAGACCGGTAAATATTTAAATACTATTTCCAATAAACAAGCGGTTTTCAGTACAACTTGTTTTTCTGGTGCATTCTGTTTCCTTCAATTGCATTGGTATGACCAACATTTTGTTACTGTATTTTATATAAATTAAATCTTTGAGGGGGAGACTAAAACCTTGACCTAGTCAAATGTTTGTCGACATTAGCCATAACACAAGACATCGTAGAATTATGTTCTAAAACAATGATAATGAACTCTACGTTTAATTTCAAACCCTTTCTTAGAGTGAATTATAAGTTGGCACAATTATGGAAATAACGAAGCTGTAGTGGAAAAATAAATTCATTAGCTAAAATCACAACAAAAGTGAATACTATATGGGCTTGTTCTTAAGATAAGCTTAGGAGGAATGGAGGATATTCCATTCTGAAGTAAGAACATACAACAGATCTCACACTGAAAGCTCATAGATGACCTATCAATGAAGGATTACCAGAAGATATCTAAACAAGACCTTCGTGTCAATTACATTTAATACTACTAGGTGAGCTGACCCTAGTTGACACTATGTTTTCTTATTTTTGTGATTTTCAACACAAAGAGCCACAATTTGTGCTTGGTAAAAAACATGAAGATGCTTTTGAATTCTGAGAAGCTAAATCACAAGAGAAAGGTTGTGTTAAATATGAAATAACTTGTTGAATAATAAATGTCTATATAATTGAGAACAAACGAATCATATGCTAGGTCAGTGATAATTTCATCATTAGTACCTGACTCCAGCTGCCCGGTGCAGCACATAAATCTACAACACGTTTTACCCCTACAAAAGATCGAAATTGAACTGTAAGCAATACCCTGGAACAAAATGTTTGCTACAACCTTCCATTATTTCTGAGACACTAGCTATAGTCACTATTCGTATATTCAGGACAGAGAGCAAAAAAAAAAAGAAACTTAACAATTTAAAACGGGATTTCAAGATTGAGGATGTGAACCTTCAAAAATGTTGAATTCTTCATCTATCTGAAGGAGTTTAAAGGCACTTCGAGCACGCCAACCTTCTTCTTTTGCTTTCCGGTAATATATATCCTAGAAACCAATTCATTTAAGATTAAGTCAACCCTCAAAAAACACAACATAAAACAACCATGCAAGTTAAATCAACCATACCCTCTTATCCCTTGAAGCTTTACCCATAACTTATCCTTCACTTCCTCTGCCTCAAATCCTGTGAGCAAAAAAACATACAACAAAATGAGAAAAACCATGTAAACAGAAAACAGTTTCTCTGTTTCAGTCATTTTCTCAAACACCTAGTCTGCATTTCAGCACAAGCTTATACTACATACCTTTTCTCCTGAATCAAACTATCCAACAACATTCACAATCCACTAAACCGCAAAAACGAAAGCAAGAAAGAATTCAAGAGAGTAAAATCAAATTGAATGAAGAATCTCGTTCAGTGTTCGAAGTTATTGTAAGAGTTATGAGCTTAGAATTAGAAGGCACATAGGTATATATAAACCGGGTCGACCCCGTTAATTTAAACTTGACCCGGTTTATTTATAACCCAAACCCAATTTGGGTTGGAGGGAATGTTACAATAACAAGAGTATACAAATGAAGCTTCAAAATCTGAATCAAATTGCGAAACACGCTCAATTTCAATTAACCAGAAACCCTAACCCCCAATTTCTAAACCAAAACCTCGCACTCCTTGCAAAATCTCACGAAGACAATGGCAACGCTTTCTTCAATCTCTACAACCAAATGCTCTCTTTTTCCGATTCTTCATCTCACAACCACTACACCTTCACCCACGCGCTCAAAGCTTGTTCCTCTTTTCACGCGTTCTCCAAAGGCCTCGAAATCCACGCGCGTCTCGTCAAATCCGGTCACATCTCCGACCGCTTCATCCACAACTCGCTCCTCCACTTCTACCTTTCCTCCAACGACGTCGTTTCCGCTACTCGCGTTTTTCAGTCAATTCCTTCACCCGACGTCGTTTCATGGACCTCGTTAATCTCAGGTCTATCAAAATGCGGATTTGAATCGAAAGCTATCGAAACATTCTCTTCCATGAACGTGAAGCCGAATTCATTAACTCTCGTAAGTGCTTTTTCCGCTTGTTCCACTCTCGGAGCTCTTAGATTTGGTAAAGCTATTCATGCTTACGGAATCAAGTTACGGATTGATGGGAACATTGTTTTTTGTAACGCTGCGTTGGATTTGTATGCAAAGTGTGGGTCTTTGATGAATGCGCATAACATGTTTGTGAAAATGTCTAAGAGGGATGTTATTTCTTGGACTACTTTGTTAATGGGTTATGCACGTGGAGGACACTGTGATGAGGCTGTTGAGGTTTTCAAACAAATGGTGGTTAGTGGAGAAGCTGAACCTAATGAGGCAACTGTTGTAACTGTGTTGTCAGCTTGTGCTTCTGCTGGTTCTCTGAGTTTGGGGTGTTGGGTGCATTCTTATATTGAGAAAAGGATTGATCTTTGTATTGATGGAAATATTGGGAATGCATTGGTTAACATGTATGTTAAATGTGGTGATATGAAAATGGGGTTGAAGGTGTTTAAGATGGTTGTTTGTAAGGATGTTATTTCTTGGGGTACTGTTATTTGTGGATTGGGTATGAATGGATATGGCAAACAAGCTGTGCAGATATTTTCGCAAATGTTGGTTCATGGGGTTTTACCGGATGATGTGACTTTTATCGGGTTGCTGTCTGCATGTAGCCATGTTGGTTTGGTTGGTGAGGGAATGATGTTCTTCAAAGCTATGAGAGATAGTTATGGCATTGTGCCACAGATGAGGCATTATGGTTGTATGGTAGATATGTATGGACGTGCTGGTATGTTTGAGGAAGCTGTGGTTTTCATTAGAGGTATGCCTGTTGAAGCTGAGGGGCCTATTTGGGGTTCTCTTCTTCAGGCTTGTAAAATTCATGGTAATGAAGAGACGTCTGAATGGATTAGGGGACAACTAGGTGACAAAAAAGTTGGTGTTGGTACTGTTGCTTTATTATCTAACATTTATGCAAGTTCTGAAAGGTGGGAGGATGCTGATAAGGTTCGGAAAAGAATGAGAGGCCCTGGATTGAAAAAGGTCGCTGGATTTAGTTGGATTGAACCTGAGGTTAGATTGGATTTGGATTCAAGTTTATGTGTTGCTTTAGGGATCCTTAGGGAAGATTGATGAAGCTATGTAACACAACACTATAGTTGTACCAAACAACAACAGAAACTCCAAAGGTTGAATGAGACCTGTGTTGATATTTCTCTATAGTCGGTTCATAAGTTAGACTCAATATGTGATCTATTCCATTATTGTAGATTTTAATAAAATGCTTCGATTGGCAGCAAGCAGTGGAATTTGATGACAAAAGTGTAAGCTATAATGTATATTCAACTTACAGAATTAAACTCAATGGCAAGGATACTCAATAAGTTATCTTTTTTGTTCTAGATCCCAAGACTCATGTCCAATTTCACGTCTAACTTGTCTATGTGATGTACCGTCAAATCACACAAGAGAATTTATCAAGTTAACAATTCTATTGCAATGAAATCGTTGTGTTAGCCATTGTAAGGAGTCTATGATAACTCGAAGAAATGCAAGAAATTATAAAGATTGCTCTTGTGGCAAAAAGGTTGATCTATCTACTTCCATCCCAGGTTTCACCTACAAGGTTAGGTAGAAAGGTTCCACAAGGTGCAATTGCTGGAGGAATGTGATAGTTTAGTGATTAGCTTGATAGATTGTTAATAGTTTAGAGATTATTTATTATATTTTTATATTTCATGCACCATATAAAAGATATAGTGGAAGTTTAGAAATCAAATTGAAGATTTACTCATTTATATTTAACTTAACATCTTATTTTACCATTTTAACACTTTTCATTTTATAGCATTTTGATTCAATTAGTTTGATTGTTCCCAAGAGAGTCTGTTCCCTTGTCAATCCTTAATATATTAAAACAAAATACAAGTTTCCCTCCTAATCCTTAATAAGTTTCCCTCCTAACTTCTACCTAATCAGTCATGTGCATCGCACAGGTAAAAGTACTAGTTAGCATGAATCATTCAAAACATGAAATTGAAATTTGATAGGGAACAGTTTCTATTTGCTTAAGAGTTTGATATTATGTATCCCTTCAACAAGAAATGGTTTAATACAATGTACTACTACCAACAATAAGATCAAAACGGGTACCATTAACGAATATATTTGTATTAGAAGAGAGATTGGGTGAGAGGTTTAAGATGAAAAATTGATAGATGATGAAACTAGCTTTTAATTTAAGTATTTAGTTTGACCTTTTAGCTTTTAGACATTTTATTTTATTGTCCATAAGTGGTATTATATGATGTAGATAAGACATTGAATATCAAGAAATCAATAAAAAATATCTTCAATTTTTTTAGATAGTTTTTGTAGTCTTCTTTAGCTTTAGAATATCATAGTTTTTGTTAGTTTATACTCTCATTGAGACATTGGAGTAGTATTTAATGTCTTAGCTTTGTATCAGCTGATACTTTCGTTGAGACTTTTTCTTAAAATCTCAATGAAACTATATTATATATTTTATGAGTTAAAAGGTAGGGCGCTGACAGTGTAAAATAGTTTTACATTGTCATTCAATAGATAGTTATTAATTAGCCATGTCATTAAATTATTTTTTAAATAAAAAAGTGGTTTAATTGAATAAATGGTGGTGATTGATTGACAGTGTAAAAATATTTTACACCCATTTTCTCATATTTTATATTATATATTATCATAAAATAAAATAACTAAAGGTTAAAAGACTCAACTAAATAACAATTAAATTAAAATTCAATTTCATCTTCCGCCATCGTGAAAGGGCTTTCAATAGAATAATTGAGAGGTTGAAGATGTTCACTATAGGGCTTCCGGTTAAATGAGTGAGAGATTAAAGATGACCACTATGAAAGGACTTATGGTGTGGTGGTTGAGATCTCTAGTGATTAGAGATGGTGTGGTGAAAAGACTTAAACGTTAAAAATAGCATTAGAGAGATAGCATTAGAGAGAGCTGAAACTATGTAAAAAGACTTAAACGTTCAAAATAGCATTAGAGAGCTGAAACTATGTAATTGAGAATGAGAAAAATACCTAAAGGTCACAACAAGCAGAATTAGGTGCTAAGGGTAGCTTACTGATCTCTTAAAGCCTTGCATATCAATACTCATGTATGGCAATAATATTTCTCTCTTCAAACTCACTTGGTGAGTAAATCGGCGTACATAATATCACAGGAACTTCCTTCATCAATGAGAATTTCCGTCAAATCAAAGTTAGTAATATTCATGGTTCTCTTGGATGACGCCTTTGGGTAGGGAATGCTATTTTTCTCTTTTTGTCATTCTCATCGAAGTCGTCTCTTTATTTATTGGCGCCCTCAACGACTTAAATTTTCTTCTTGGGTGGTGCGTCACCTTGACCGTGAGAGCACTTCTCCACAGGGATTCATCTATCTAATAGATTTTAGTGGAGAATTCCTTCATCTATCTAATAGATTTTAGTGGAGAATTCCTTTATCTCTTATAGTCATGTTCGTTGGTATAACTACCAAGTCTTTCTTTCTTAAACAAATTTTTCATTTCATCCCCTATGTGTTGCAAAGACAAATCTCTTCAATTTGAGGCGTATTACAAGGGACCAAAAACTTCTTCTGAAAGATATGTTTGGTTTGGGATAGATGGAGGAGAGAGGAAGAGAGGAGAGGGAAAATTTTTAACTAAATATATTTGGTTCAAATTTTAGGAGGGGAACAAAATCCCTCCGAAATATACTTTTTGCGTCCCTACGAATTAGAGGATTTAGAGGAAGAGGAGGGGAGAGAATTTTAGTTATGATATTTTAAAAAAAAAATTATATTTACTAAAATACCATCAGTTTAATTTCAGTACTTCAAAACTAGTCAGAGACCCGTGCTGTCGCACGGGTGCATTTTTTATGGTGTAGTATTTTATAAACGATAAGAAAAATTCGAAGTAACAAAATTTGACCTAAACGCATATATAAAATAGAAAAGAACCATCTAAAAAGTCTTAATAATAAGAAATTAAGAAATTTGATAACAAAAAATTAAAAAATTAATAGTATAAGAAGTAGGTTTCAATTTAAAAATATGATCCACATGGTACCATATAATTGCTAACTAAAATAGATAAACACTAATGGGAATGCACATGGTGGAAGTGGAATCATGAGTGCCTAACAAAAATTTTGTTCACGGTTGTTACAATTATTGAGATTTCAAACATTGAATGGAAGTGGTTACTTGATTCAAAGAGTGGAAAAAAAGATGTGTTCATTTTCCTATAACAGTCGGTTCAAAGATGCTGTCATAATTTTATTGTTTAAAAAAAAAATTGTTGTCATAATTTTTTTAACACATCAATTTTAATCTAATAAGATAGATTTATAAATAGTTAATCATAGTAATTAAGTAAGTAGAAAATTGGAACCAAATATAAATAGGCACTTAGATTTAATGCAGTTACAAAGGAAATGTCAAATTCAAAGCAAAGGATATAATAGATTCTTTCATTTCAAAAAATAAAATAGAGGAAATGGTAGCACTTGTTTATCGTTTGATTGCTCCATGTGAAAACTGTTACAAAGGAAAGTTTGGATTAAAAGGAGTAACATTTTAATTTTAATTTGTTTAACCAAATGATAAATATTGATGGTTTATACTTTTAAATGAGATTCTGTACTAATTCACAATTAACAACCTTCATTTTTTATTTTTACACGTTACATATTTTATGATTTATTTTTTAGTAAACATTCATCTTAATCATATGATAGTGCTCATGGCTGATGATTTACTAAACATGTTTTTTTTACTTATATAAATACTCGTGGGTTTTCTTAACAAGAATTACATCTTTGTATATATCAGTACTTTCAAGATCCATGAACTAAGTTATCAAACCCATCTTTGATCCATGAACTAAGTTACAAACCCACCTTTTACACTATGTACATACTTTTTTTACCATTTTAATTAGTATTATAATTATGTTAGTTGTATTTTGTTTTGAATGTTGTTGAATTGGGCTTTTATTAGTATTTAGGCCTTTAAGCTTATTATCCATTAAGAATATTATATATTGTAGTCTCATTGAGACATTAGGTATCAAGAAATCAAATGAATTTTATCTTTTTAATTAGTTTTTATTTGTCTTCTCTAGTCTTTTAGTGTTTTCCTTTCCTATTCTATAAACCCTAGTTTTGATAGGAACAACTTCCTATCAATTGGTGCTTTCATTTTCGATCTCATTCTCCCAAATTAGATGGCCATTCCAGTGTTTTACGGTGAGGAAGATTCTTACTGGTGGGTGTTATGTGTTGAAAAAGTTTTCAAAGAGCAAGCAACACCAGAAAAGATGAAGCTGCTAGAAGCTGTGGCGAAATTACGCGGCCGTGCTCGTCAATGGTGGGTTTGGAGGTCTCAACTTCATCCACCATCTTGTTGGGACACTTTTACTAGTGTGTTTCTCTGGCATTTTAAATCTGAATGGCGAGAAATTTTACCAATTTCAGATGAGGAAGAGGAATTGGTTCAAGTGTTGTCATTCTTGATGGAGAAAAATGCTACACGAGAAATTTTGCTGAAAGACAAAGAGCAGAAATTAGATCTGAAACCAACTAAACCCATGAAAGAAACTTCTGTTTTTGATGATTTCACTGAAGACAAATCTACATATCCAACTCATACAACTATTGAGGATATGGATTCAGGCAAATCACAGAATCTATTCAAATGGAAACCAAACCCACAAATTAGGTCTAGTACACATCAGAACCCTTTTTCTTCCCCTCTTGATGAAATAACAAATTTGGTATCAGTAACAACTCATTCTAACACTGATGATTTTCGAGAAGATGCACCCTTCACTATCCCACCAAAACCCCCAGACACCTCAATGAATACGATCTTAAAACCAGAAAAAAACCCAAAATCACCATTTCTGGCGTCGTTGCCGCTGTCGCCACAACCGCAGTTACCACCTCCAACTTCGTATCCTAACCAAATAAACCAAATTTCATTTTCTTCTTTGATATTGAAACCAGTTTTGTCTCCGTATCCACCATCTAAACCCTGTGATTTGAAAATCTCACATGCACTGCCGCCACCGCATCATACGAAACATCATCTCTGTCTAGCTCAAAAATTAATCTCTGAACATGTTGAGGAGAACAAAAAAGAAGTTGTTCAAGAATCACAAGATGAACTTCCGGCGCCGGCACCGTTTCCACCGCCTAAACCACCGGATTTGCAGCCACCGACGAAACATCATCTTCTTCTATTTCTACGACATCCTTCAAAGTCACATGATGTTGATCTATCGACGAAAGAACCATCACTACAAGATACCTCTGATAGTGATGAACACCTCTTTTTCGAGAAATTTTTTTGCATCCTGGTTTTCGATCCCGGTGGTAACGAACACATCTTTTTCCGTCGTCTACTTCACTTCATCACTTCATATCCTCTTCTGCACTTTCTATAAATATTATGTCAACCAAATGAATTGAGCTCATGGAAAAGGAAATCATATGATTTAAGAGAAGAAGAAAAAAAAGAAGAGGTGAGAAATGAAGAACTAGAAGGAAAAAGAATGGAAAAAGAAAATCGTGAAAAGAAAAAAGAAGAAAGAAAAAAAATAATGGGGAAAGGAAAAATATTTTTGATGGATCAAGACCATATTGCGTTAATTGTGTGTCATTGATTTCATTAGCATCTTTTGTGGAGAGAATATCCACCATTGGATTATCATGCAAGAAGCACAATCCATGTTTTGCTTAATTATCCAATTACATATGGACACATGGGTCCACTTATTCCAAAAGTAACAGCTACTAGTCTGCCAAGTTCATTGGATCTACAGCCACTACTCCAATTTTACATGCTTATGGTTTTTGCAACCATCACTTTTTCTCCATTTTTTTTCTTCTCACAAAACACCAAAATTCTCCAACTCTTCATCTCAACCACTCATTCATTTGTGAGGACTTACTTGGTTTTCTTTTTTTTCAAAAAAAAATTTGATGGTATCTAGAAGCATTCCTCCCAACAATTATTTTTTTACAACCTTGAGGACAAGGTTGCTCTTTAAGGGGTAAGTAATGATAGGAGGTGCAATTAGATATTTTAATTAGTATTATAATTATGTTAGTTGTATTTTGTTTTGAATGTTGTTGAATTGGGCTTTTATTAGTATTTAGGCCTTTAAGCTTATTATCCATTAAGAATATTATATATTGTAGTCTCATTGAGACATTAGGTATCAAGAAATCAAATGAATTTTATCTTTTTAATTAGTTTTTATTTGTCTTCTCTAGTCTTTTAGTTCCTTTCCTATTCTATAAACCCTAGTTTTGATAGGAACAACTTCCTATCACTGTAAATATTACACAATGAACATATTCAAATTCTTTTCAAATTCTGCAAACAAAATTGACGGAAATAACGAATCACACTATGTGCAAGCCTTGTTCTCTTGTTTTGTAGGGAAATAATGAAGGGACTCGTGACAACCCAACTCCAACGTCAAGCTTCCATTCAGTACCAGCAGGAGAATCGATGCATTCAACAACCTCATGCTTCTAAGACAATCTCTGTTTCTGTTGAAAATTGGTGTCAAAACCGCAAAGAGTTCATCCGCGCATCCCCCGCTGAAAAGCTCCGTAACGCAGCAGCTTCACGCTAAACCGACAACACTTTGCACCATCTCCGAATCCACGACATCCTGAAATCCTTTGAGACCCGCAAGATTCAGATCAAAAGAAAGCAGCATCAACCATTCCCTAATCTGCAGAAACAACGTCAACAAATGCAATAAACAAACATGTTTCACTTATCACTAATCTCAATTGTTTGATTCTGTTAACATGGTTTGTCTGTAGGAAAACTATGTTGTCTGAAAGAAATAAGAAGTTGTCGAAGAAACACAATCCCCAATCGCGCTTCATCCACTCTGTAGTTCAGCCGCTTCGATCTTCATCTCATTCACCTACAAATCTGAGAGCCAAACATCACCTCACCTTCAAATCAAATGCAACTCGACATTCAGTATCATTTAACACAGCAATTCTCAACGAGCTTGCATCTGCGGATCCGTGACATACATCACAACATATAAAAGAATCCACCATTGATTGAAGACGAACGGCCGCGGCGGTTTTGGAGCCGGCGGCGCGAGCGTATAGCAAGTCGAAGCCGTTGGAGAAGAATTTGCCTTTGGCGGTGGTGATGAGGACGGAACCGGGAGATGATTGAGTGGCGAGATTTGTTATGGTTGAGAGAAGGGAGTCGATTAGCGTTGGATTGAGGCGGTTTTGATCGTCGCCGGTGATGGTTAGGATCCATAGATTTTCACGTTTCTCGAGACTGCACATTTTTTGTTTTTCGTTTTCGTTACGTATTATCCGATACAGTTCAATAGAAGAATCAATCACAGTATTGATGTAAGAATTTTTGTTCCCTTTTTTATTTATCCATTGACAAAAGCTTGTAATAAAAAATTAGAATTATGAGTATTAATGTGAGGCTATAAAGCATTGACTATGAAATCTTTTGTATCTTTTTTATTTTTAATTCTTTTATTAAATTAGCGGTTAGGTTGATAGACGTGATTTACATTAAAAACAATTTAAAGTAGAAATCAATATTAATTGGACGGTTTGAATTAATTTCTGAAAGATTTAAAATTAATTTTAGAGGTTCTTTGTGATTTTGAGGTATTTGATTTATAAAAAATAGAATTAGTTTTGTCTTTGAATTGACTCTATTTAAAGTTATAGCTTTTGCCGCCATAATAGATTATGAGTGATTTTTATACTGAAGTTTATTTTTCAACTCACTTTTAAATAAATTATTCAAATATAAATCAATTATATTAATCTCAAATTTTAAAAAATCAATTCTTTCAAACTTAATTATACTAAAGCCAATTATATTCTCCGTCAATTCAAACACACCCTAACTAATTTTAAACTTTGAATCATATTATGTCGGAAGCTTCAAGATCATTTCAGCCAAACCACGAGAGTGGCTATATTTGTAAGGTATGATAACTCTATCGAAGAAGGATTAGTTAGAGTCGGATCGGAACATAAAATTTGAAAGATATGAAAGTGTGTTTCATGCTTGGTAGTTTATATAAGGCCTCATGCTCCGAGTCTTTTATGACTAATTTATTTATTATTATGATATATGTCTCTTTGTCTAGTTGAAAGCAATAAAGAGAAGTAAGTCTAATGACTATTTATCAGATGCAGGCCTTTTATGGCTATTTAATGACTTATATTCTAAGATTGTATATATAAAGGGTAGTATTTATCCAAAGCGGGGTGTATTCAATTATGGGCCAACCTGTTCGTCCTGGTCCATTAGCATGACCCGACCTAACCTTTTTTGTGAATGAATTAGGTCGGGGCAGGTTATGTTATATCTGGTTTAGATCTGACCCAAATACTTTAGGTGAAAGACTGAAATCTACACAGTCTCTTAAGCATGAAACTCAAAACGGGGCCTGATGTTTTAGAGAGGGAGAGAGACCAGAATGCACACAGTCCCTCAAGCATGAGGCCCCAAAGAGGGTGAGATGCTTAAGAGAGACTAGAATGTATACAATCTCTCAAGCATAAAGCCCAAAGGGTGTGATATTTTAGGGAGAGAGATTGAAATATACACAGTCGCTCAAGCATGAGGCCCAAAAGGAACAAGGTGTTTTATAAGGAAAGACTGAAATGTACACCGTCCCTCAAACATGAGGCTCAAAAGGGCGGGATGTTTTATGGAGAGAGATTGCAATGTTCATTATTTTTTATCTACGATGATGGGTGTCTGCCTCTTTGGTAGGGATATACGAAGTCGTATCCTATCATACAAGGGTGTTCTTTTTTACCTTCCCACTTTTATAAGAGATTTAGTTTTAATAATTATTGACTGTCTTGAGACACGCATAAGTTAGATCATCATTAACTCCACATTTCTAGGTTACTTGTCTTAAATGTGGCCACCATCTTGTCTGGCACCTTTAAGTAAGTATTACATCTTCCTATTTCAGATTAATTAAGCTTTTGCATTTAAACAAAATTCATCGGCACTCTTTATTCAACTTTCTTATCTCTCTCATTCATCATTCACTAGCCGTTACAGTTAACATCTAGATTTTCTTCTCTTCTTTCTTATACTTAGTTATGATTTTTAATCGTGAGTGTAATGCATCTGTGAAAGCCATAAAACCCCAATCATTTTTGGAGACCACTGATTTGTGGAACCAGTGCTTAAATGCTTTAGAATAGAGAATAGTGAAAGTGGATTGAAAATTTGTGAAGAGGGAGATGTCTGGTTCTTCCGATAGTTCGTTTAGTGATAATGACACTGAGTTGGTGTCTTCATTCCCAGGTTATGTGGAATTTATCATGGAGCTCTCCACCTCTCCCCGAAAATCCTTATGCGAAGAGGTTTTAAGTTTATATTCCCTCCATCTAAAGATGATAAGGTGGAACCATTTTGAGTGGGCTTTGAGTTGTCAAATACTAATAGCGAAGGTGATGTCATGTTAGAACCATGCGTTTAAGGTGAAAGGGTTTGCATGCGCCGACCCCTCGGGATGGAAAGCATTATAATCGTAATATTATAACATGTTTACCTACTCAAGAACATGTGGTATCTATACACATTCCGTATGCATTTTATTTGCTCCAAAACGAAATTAAGTTATCTACAAAATATGCAGCAACTGAGAATGATAATGACTCTTATATAGTAACAAGGTGGTCGTATAGTAAGATGGATGGTTGAAGAATAGTCAATTCACGCTCGTGTAAATAGTTTCAATTTTCTGGAATATTATGTAGACACGTCATCGAGTGCTAATGGGGAATTTTTTTTTCTTCCATCAAGATATATTCCTCTCCGATGGAGACGAGAAAGTTCAATGATTATGAAATCTAGTCACATTATCCACTACCCTTGCATGCAGCTCCTCTTTAAAATTTCTCAATACTTAGAAGTTAAATTATTGAAAACAAAAGAACAAGAACAAGTTGCTCCGAATTTTCTAGAGGTAAAAGGCATGCATGAAAGTCAATAGTATGTGAAACTAATGTATCAAATAATGGTGGGTGTGATGTCAAAAATATCATTGTTTCAAAATCAAAAGTCAGCAAAAAGAATCACGATTAAAAGGAGTTGAAGCTGCAAAAAAGACTCAACATTGTCATGTTTCAAAATGTACTGGAACTAATCACGACTTATAAAATTGTCCAATTAAAAAGAAAAAAATGGAAATATTTTCTTCTCAATCTCATAATAAATAAGTTTTAATTGGTATATGCTTGATTATATTGGCTTGAGTTTATAATGATCAAATTGTGTAATTAGTATATTTTACTACATCACTTGTTAAGCAAGTTATGCAACCGTGAGATATTTTGTATATCAGCAAGAAATTTATATCAATATATACATACATCTTATGCAATATTATATATTATGACAGTACTTCTGTCTATAAGAAATTTATATATGCAGGGATCTATGCATACTGAAGCATGAAGTACTACTTGAGCTATTAATCTTTTGTGCATGTTCTTTAGTAATCAACAGTCAACACTAATTACATTTACAAATACTTTGTATAAGTGAGTGATGTGATGTCAACAATTGCTAGTATACCATTAGTTCTGAAGGATGAAACCTCCAAATCATGATAAAATTGGTTTAATCGGTTGAACTTAAATCAAATGACATTTAAATAAATAAATAAATAATAAAGATGAAAAATATTTAAGAGGTAAAAAAAGAAAATAGATCGAACTAAATCTGAATTAAACCTAATTCAACTAGATTACAAACAGTTCAAACATCATCACGTTGTTATATCCAATGAAGCAGTTAATAAGTTCGGATAATTAACCATAAAATAATTTGTACTCATTTTAAAAACAGTGAAAACAAAAGACTAGGAAGGAATTTAAGGCATTATGAATAAACAGTGGATAAGCAAGATCAGGAATCCAAAGAGAGATTTTCAGGTTCTCTAAATCCTTGAGTTGAGGCTTTTTTTAACTCTAGAGCTCTCTTGTAAGGAGGGGCAATAGGTGGTTGTACTGGATCCAAGCTCTGATATGTTCCTCCAACAACTTTAGGTAGTGGATATGACCTATCAGAGTCATATCCAGTGAGATCCCCACAAGCTAGAAATGGGATATACACCTTATTAGCACCTTCCAACCAACCACTAACACAATCTGCAATCACACCACCATCCATTAATTAAGCAGACTTCATTCAGGGGGAAAATTGAAGATAAATTAATTCCTGTTTTGTGATTGCTCTTAAAGACTGGCATACCTGTATCCTCTACCCCTGATGGGCTTCCAACTTTCTCAAGTAGCCGATGGAGATCTTTCGGATTGAATCCTTCAGGAGGGGAGTAGTTTTCACAAACTGCAAATGCCTCTGCAGGGGCGGGAAAAAATGAGAATTAGCACAGATAGTAGCAACAAATAAATATGCATGTAAAAAAGTAGTAACAAACAAAGATGGAAACTAAAGTTATTACCTATGCTGGAATTACGGCTACTTTTTGGTTTTGCGAAAGTCACCACAGGGAAAAATAATTTTAGCTGCGAGCAAAAAATGCTAATGAGTATATGGAATTGCGATTTTTGGATTCACAGACTATGATACACCTTCACCACTTCCCACTTACTATGAGTTATTTTAGCAGAAATTAGAGGAACAAAACAGTTTCAGAAGTACAACGAAAAATTTAGATAGTCACGAGTAGGTTCTAAGTTCCAACTAGATGAAGACATACTACAAGTCACAGAAACAGTTCAGAAAAGTAATCTTCAAAGTCAATTACTGTTAGCAATCATTTTTGGCCCATTATTTGCCTTCAGAATTTTGGCAAAACTGGATCTTTCCGATGATCTAACTTTCAAAGTTAGAAGTCTTAGTGGTATTAGTATTGCTTTCAATGTTTACAAAGATTTGGAACTTTTATTCTCTGGTTAACCATAAATTTCAGAGATGAGCATCAACTGTCCCTTCACTACAGAAGTTACAATTTACAAAAGCTAATTAAAAGGTGGACGACTGCAGGAGATTAAAGCGAAACATATGCCATATTAAACGATGTGTTTGTCTCCAATATCTTAAATCTTAATGGCACAGGGATCAAATACCTGACAGTATAGAAGGCTTGTGTCCTTTCCTCTAAATATCTTTGCAATAAACTTCCCTCCTTCCTTCAGTACATGAGTAACAATCGTCAACCCCTGCAAGAAGTAATTAATTAGCATCAATCTGCAATAAAAAACTAACAGGATGGTCAAACAAAATTAAGTACTTACAGCAAGTATGAGTTGGGATTGAACAAATTCATCCATATCATGAAGCCCGGTAACTGCAAAAAAATGAAGCTATATTTTTAAACTACAAATTCATCCAATATCATAAAGAGTTTTTCCATGGAATGTGTTAGAAATGTCATGGAGTAACCAAAGAGAGATAAGTTGATTCTAGTTGGTTGCATAAAAGAGGTTGAGGTTAACAGAAACAATGTCACATCATTGTAGCTGTTTAGTAAATACAATGTATCAAGATATTAATATTATGGGCTTAAATTATGCATTTTCTTTACCATCAGGAGCACCGTCACACACAACCAGGTCGGCCTTGCAACCATCAAAATGTCTAATGACCTGAATAGAACAAGAGAAAAAAAAGTTGTTTACAAACATTGGTACAATAGTCATCAACGAAAATTTAACACATGGGATAAAGCAACCTCAAAAAAGTCCATTTTTCCGGTTCCAACAAACCATAGACTCCAGCAGCAAAGGATCAATTAATAACAATGAGAGATATACTTGTACATGTCAAATCTAAACACATGAATTGGGTTGATTTTATAATGCAAAAGTATATCAAAATGAAACTCGTAACTCCCTACACATGTTCCAATAAATCTAAATTGCTAATGAACCCGGTCACATGATGAAACTTGAGGAACAAAGTTTACATAAGAAAAAGAATTGATATCGGTTTCTGATTCTACCGAGACAAGAGTGGCATACTGAGAACTCGTTTTGAAAAGGAAAAAAAAGACACCTATTAACAGAATTAAAGGTAATAGTGTTGCACATACCACTTCAGCAGTCTGAGCATTAGTTATATCACCCTGCACCTGGATAACACCTTCAATCGGTGCCATTGGCTGCAAATCAATAGCTACAATGAGAGGAAGATTTTCATCCCTGTGTATCATGATGCCGCAAGGAGTTAATGATACTGATAGAATAACTAACAGTGTTTGGAAAGCAAAGGGTCATCCTCAACATATAAAACAGCACAAACAAAAAAGGAAAAAGAAGAATCAATGAATTCAAAACAAAGCAGTAAGAAAACAATGTTAAAAAAAATGAAGAACTGATTCAGAGATTTCAGAGATTGTGCCTCGCAACAACAACATATCAGGGTAGCTCAATGAATTTATTCTTTTATAAGAACAATACTAAAAGGTTATCAAATGAAGGCAATTATGACCAACAGAAAAGAGTATAGTTTGATGGAGCTTAATTTCAATCCTAAGTCCTAGATTGCATTTACAGGATGCGAGGCCTCATTGTAAAGGAAATCCTTAACAAAGAATAGAAACTTCCAAAGAAAATCAACTTACTTTGCATCAGGTGCAACCTTGGCTGGAAGGTATAGTTTACGACTCAAAACCTGCATACACAAATTTAAGTATTATTTAGATATATCAGGATGGTTGCCCGGTGAGATTTATGAATGCTTGATACTGTCTTTTCCCCACTATTTATACATAGTAATAATTTGAAACTCGTCATTATTCTAGCAATAATGACTCATACGTAAGTCCAATTTGGTTCTCATCCTAAACAGTGTTAATTTTTAGCAATATAGCAAGTAATTGTTGTTGGGTCTCAGAATATAACCAGGTCTATGAATAATCAAATACTATTACAATAAACAAGCAGTTTCTAGTACAACTTGATTTTCTGGTACATATTCTGTCTCCTTCAATTGCATTGGTATGCCCAACATTTTGTTACTTTACTTTACATAAATGAAATCTTTAAGTGGGGAAAAAAACTAAATCTTGTACGAGACAAATGTTTGTTGACATTTGCCACACCACGAGAAATCGTGGAACTATGTCTTTAAACAACCTTAATGTTTAAATTCAAACCCTTCCTTAAAGTGTGAATTATGTTAGGACAATTATGGAAATAATAGAGTAGTAGGGGAAAAAAATAAATGCATTAGCTAAAATCACAACACAGGTGAATACTCTACGGGCTTGTTCTTAAGATAAGTTTAGGAGTAAAGAACGTTATTCCATTCTGAAGTTAGAGCCTAAAACAGGTCTCGCAGGGAAAGCTCATAGATGGCCTATCAATGAACGATTACCAGAAGATATCTAAATTAATACCTCTGAGTCAATTACATTTAATGCTACTATGTGAGCCAACCCTAGTTGACACTAAATTTGCTTATTTTGGTGATTTTCTACAAAAAGCCGTAAGTTGTGTTTGATAAAAAACTTGAAGATGCTTTTGATTTCTGAGAAACTAAATCACAAGAGAGGCTGTGTTAAATATGAAACAAGTTGTTAAATATGAGAACAAATCATATGCCAGGTCAGTGATAATTTCATCAGCAATACCTGACTCCAGCTACCCGGCGCAGCACATAAATCTACAACACGTTTTACCCCTGCAAAAATAACAAAATTGAAACTGTAAGCAATACACTGAAACAAAATGCTTGCTAGAACCTTCATTGTTTCTGAGACATTAACTCCTATCACTATTTATATATTCAGGACGGAGGGCAAAAAGGAAGCTCAACAAACTTGTAACAACTAAAAACGGGCTTTCGAGCTAGAAGACGCATGCATACCTTCAAAAATATTAAATTCTTCATCTATCTGAAGGAGTTTAAAGGCACTTCGAGCACGCCAACCTTCTTCTTTTGCTTTCCGGTAATATATATCCTAGAAACCAATTCATTTAAGATTAAGTCAACCCTCAAAAAACACAACATAAAACAACCATGCAAGTTAAATCAACCATACCCTCTTATCCCTTGAAGCTTTGCCCATAACTTATCCCTCACTTACTCTGCCTCAAATTCTGTAAACAACAAAAACATAAAATAAAATGAGAACAGCCATCTAAACAGAAAACAGTTTCTCTGTTTTAGTCATTTTCTCAAACACCTAGGTGTCGCACCCCAATTTTTGACCTACAAATTTCATTCATATGATCATGTTGCATTAGTATTTCGTTTGCATTCAAATTGTCGCATTTGTTGCATATTTCCCGGTTTTATTCCTCCTTTTTATTTCTACTTCAAAAAATACAAAAATTTCATTTAGATTTATGTCTTTATATCATTTTAATTTGAAAAAATAAAAAAAATATATGTGTTTTAATTGTTAGTCTAATCTTTGTTTATTAAGTTTAGTGTTATTGTATTTCTTAGTTTAGATTTATTGCTTTGATTGTTGCCGCTGTGCTATTTCGTTGTTGTTGTTGTTGTTCGCGAGCGAGAGAGAGCGATTGATGAGCGAGGTCGAGAGCAGAATGGAGCGTGTTTTTTCTTCTTTCCAGATTCGTTCAAAAAGAGGCAAACGCATTTCCTCTTTAGGGTTTCCAACCCAATTGAATGTTAAGTGGCTGGATCCGGGTCACACCGACCCGACCCGGTCCAACCCATTGTTTTTTTTTAAATATCTTTGTGATTCCTTTTTTTGTGTTAACGATACTGGGCCTCACCCCATCCAAACGTTTTTGACACCACCAGCCCACTTATTTCTTTTTTATTTTCTAATCTTTCTTTTCCATATTTCTTTTAAAAAAGTTTTTTCTTTTTAGATTTAAAGTTGTCTTTTATTTAAAAGTTTTTAAGAAATAAAAAATATCTTATTTTAATGTATGTTTAGAATTTATCAAAAATATTTCAAAATGATACAAAAATACCTTTCTAATCGAATCGAGTTTTGAGTTTTAATGGATGAATCAAGGAGGGTTCGTACGTACTTGTGCGAGTTGTCCTAAAAGTATTTGGGTGATGGCCGTTAAGCTTTTATTCGAATACTTGGATTCCATTAACGCTCCATAAAACTCGATTTAATTCACCTATTTTACAAAAAAAACACTTTCTTTTAATCAAATCATTTTATCTATAATGGAAAGAAAGGTTTGTACGTACTTGTACAAGTTGTTCTTTAAGCATTTAGGCGATGGCCGTTAAGCCTTTGTTTGGATGTTTAAACTCCATTAAAGACTTCTTAAAAATCAATTTAACTCACTCTTTTTACAAAAACGCTTTTCTTTTAATCAAATTAAACTTAGTCTATAATGGATAATGAAGAAGGGTTTGTACGTACTTGTATAAGTTGTTCTTTAAGCAATTAGGCGATGGCCGTTAAGCCATTGTTTAAGTGCGTTGACTCCATTAAAGACTTCTAAAAAATCCGATTTAGCAAATACTCTTTCAAGTATTTTAAGCGATGGCTGTTAAGCTTTTGTTTAAATACTTGGATCCAATTAAATGTCTTTTAACTATTCAAATCAATCATTTTCATCACCTACGAGAGGGTTGTACGTACTTGTACAATTTTCTCTTTCAAGCATTTAGGCGATGGCCGTTAAGCCTTTGTTTGAATGTTTGATTTCTCTTAACAAACAAACTTTTAATTTACTCACACCTTTTAATTTTAAAACCTTTTTATAAACGAGACACTTAGTCAAATTCAAATGCAATTATACTTCCACATGCGACGATTGAATGTTTTCCACTCGAATGCGATGATGGCCAAAATCTCGTCTCACTCTTGATTTAGTTATCCATTCTTGTAGTGATGCAAACAATTTCCTATCCATGTGCGCGTAGTATTGTTTGAATGCGATCGAGTACCTCTCGCTAAAATCAACCAACAAACTTTTCGTGGTTCTTTCCCCGAACTACGATTGCTCTGACTTTCCCATTGCACTAGGGAATACGTAGGCACAAGATACAAATGTCTTGGCGAGCACAATAATTAAAAAAAAAACCTTTTTTGTTCCTTTCTTCTTTCCAACCTAATAAATAAAATGCATGTAGATAATAAGCTAACAATTAATCACAAAATAAACTAAATGGGTCCCATCGAGTACGATGGAGGTGAGGGGTGCTAATACCTTCCCCTTACTTAACCGACTCCCGAACCCTAAATTTGGTTGTGATGACCATCTTATCCGTTTTCTTTTAATCCGTGGGTTTTATCGATATTTCCCCTTTCCTTCTTGGAATAAATAAAGTTCGGTGGCGACTCTGTTGTACTTCGAATGCGTGAAAACGCGTCGAGTCACATTTTTACCACTACACTAGGGTGCATTCCACCACAAGCACGTACAACATACCTTTTCTCCTGAATCAAACTATCCAACAACATTCACAATCCACTAAACCGCAAAAACGAAAGAAACAAAGAATTCAAGAGAGTAAAATCGAACTGAACAAGAATCTCTCAGTGTTCGAAGTTATATTGTAGAAGCTGCGATCTTAGAATCAGAAGGCACAAAGTATATATCTTTTGTAACATAAACCGGGTCGATCCGTTTAAACAAACTTGACCCGGTCTGTTTTATAACCCTCTCAAGCCTTAGGAGTATAATAATTCACCATGAAGTGTATCCCCAGCTAGGGATGGCAATTTGGCCCATCCCCAGTGGGTACCCATAAAAAACCCCATATCGGGTAGGATAAATACCCATTAAAATGGGTATGGGCACGGACACGGGTAATTACCCATTAAAATATGCGGGTATGGGTGCGGGCACGGGTACCTTACTATCCAACCCGCCCCATACCCACACTACAAATTTCTATAATGTCATTTATATTATTATATAAAAATGCATGATTCTAATTTTTTTAAAAAATATATCGTTATTAAATCATTACACATTTTAATAAAAGTGTTTATTTGTTTCTTAACTCAACAATAATATACATAATTTTTTTAATATTGTTAAAAAGACTTAAATTATATGATATTTTGTAATTAAACGATTTAATTTTACTATAAATGCGGGTAAACGGATACGGGTATGGGCATTGAGGTACCCACAGGGTACGGGTACGGGCATGAATATTGATACCCACGCGGGTTTGGGCTCGGGTACGGGGATTTTTTTAAACTGCGGGTATGGGGACGGGTACTATAGTACCCTGCCCATTACCATCCCTATCCCCAGCAGAGTCGCCAGCTGTAGCAACCTGCCCTAAAAATAAGCTTTTTAGAGTTGCCACCTATTCTGAAGGGCGAATAGGAAACCCTACACAGTTTAGAGATCGGGGTAAGTTATTATAATCAGGTCGAGGGAAGGTGTTAGGCACCCTCAACCCTTTCCTATGGCTTTGAATCTAATGGTCAAGTTTTATGGCTAAAATTTAGAGGTTTAATAGCTAAGGAGGTGAATAGGGAAAAAAATGAGATTTTATGGAAGGGGACTCGCCTTGGTTATCCAAGTGCCTACGTATCTCCTTATGGAGAATCAGAGTCAATGTAGTTCGGGCATAGGGTTGTACGCCATTGAATTTGATGTGATATGGTTTGAAGGCTTTTTGAATGGCCTATCGTAGTTTTGAATTTGATTTGAATGGTTTGAAGGCTTTTTGAATGGCCTGATTGAAAAAGGATGAAAATCCGTAGTATCGTGGTTTAGTGTGTTTTAGGGGTTTTGGGCGTACAACCCTGATTTAATATGTCACCGTTAGATGCGATGATCAATAGGTTTGATCAGTATAGCTAACGGATTAATGGGGCATTGCTGGTTACTCAGATCGATAGATTCGATCGTCGCGGGCAGCAAATTAGATGTCTTTTAATTTTGTAATTAAATCTCATGTTTTATTCTTTTATCTCTCGTCTAATGCGACTAATAGCTTTAGTCGGGTCGAGGAGAGAATTATTCAAGAATTAATCGAATTAATTGGCAATGGGATCGGGCAAACCCTAATGTTGGCAGCCTTTATAGGTCTTTTGTGGTTTTTAATAATTAAAGTTTATTAGAATAAATTAAATCGAAAAATCGAGATAATCGGGATAATCCTAATTGATTATAATCCTACTCCTAATTCTAATTTTATTATTCTAATCCTTAATTAAATGACCAAATTAAATCAAATACAACTAGTTAACATTTCATTTAAATAATTAAACAATTAGATAGAAAATTATATAATAAATCCTGGTTATAATCTTGTATGCGCATCCCTGAGAGAGTATGGTGTGTCTGCGCTCCTGGGCCCTTTGATCATGCGCTGATGAACATCTGATGGTGCTGAGCGAAGGTGTACGGTACGCCATGTGAATGTGTGTGCACCAGATCTGTAACAAAGAAACTCAAAAATAAAAGAATAACACACCTGGGTTCGAACCCAGGCCCCCTATGAGTAACACTAACTCCCTTGCCAACTGCGCTATGATGCATTTTTGTTAAATTATTACCAAAGGATGTTAATATATAAAACAAATAAAAAAACAGAAAAGTCAAACGGAGTTTAAACCTGGGGCCCACGTGATACGAATGGACCAATGATAGACAGAGAGAGAATGGAGTGTTGTTGACTCTCCAATCACGAGGCGCCAACGGACCAAGCCTGCTGCGACCACCCCCTGCAAACGTCTAACCGCCGCTGACAGCCGCTTCTTCGTCTTCTCCGACGATGCACCTTCCTTCACCTGCGAAACAGTGACCAAAAACGAAAAAACAATACCCAGACCCCCTAAACTTGATGCTGCGATTTCAATGGCGGTGTCAGTTATGACTGAAAAGGCCCGGAAATATGAGTACGACATCAAAGGTGCTTCTTGCCCTAACAATGGCAAGTAGCGGTCCGAACCCTTAAACTCCCATGTGATGCATCCAAACGGCATCATATATCTCCATGAACGAGATCCTGCGCAGAAAACGAAGCTTTAACGTGAGAATACAACGACTCGAAATTGGAAACTTCTTACCTCCGGCAAGGGCGAACCACCGGGTTCTGGGCAGTTCCACGCTTGTATAATGGCTGGAGATGGTTCCTGGAGGTTTTAGGAAGAAGATTCAGTCGTTAGAATTGTTTGAATGTGGCTGCATACAAGAATCCGAGTTGCCCTAATCTTTGAGATTTTATGACTTTGAGAACCCTAATCCTTAGCCTCTTTTTTTCGTCCTCCCTCCATCTGATGTTCTTTACCTATTTATATGGGCTATATTAGGTCAACCATATTGCCTTAAATCCCCATGATTTTCTTGATTGCATTTTGATTGAATATTAGCTTTAAATATTTCTAAATTTAGCCAATTTTCTCCTTCCTTTTCCAATCTTAATTTCCACGAAATCTGAGTGATTTAATGAGTTATTTTGTGATATCAATCTCCTAGCAAATCATGGTCATGCATCTCTTAAAAATATTTTATGATTTAACTATTTTAAATTGAATTAAATTCAAGATAAAAATGAATAAAATCATGGGAGGTGGAGAGGTAGATTTATGGGCCCTAAATATTGTCACAAGAATGTTTAGAAACAAAAACCTAGGCCCATTTAGTGAAAGATTCAAGTTTATTCAATATAACCCTTGTGCATTCCTTCAAAATTTGTCGATTTCAACAAGTCATAACTCTTTCAATTTTTGTTATATGAGGGTGTTCTATGACTTTTTGAAAAGCCCAAAGAGTCCTTTAAATGATCTTTTTTGGTTTCATCTTAATTGAATCTTCCATGCTCAAGTTATGAGCTTTGACCCAAAAGGTGTTTTTGTTGACTTTTTGGAGGACCTATAATCTCTTTGACCATATCTCCCAAATGGTGCATTTCTTGACCTTGGGCCCAACATCAAAGTTGTAGAAAATGAATTTTCCTTGAGAATAGGCTTTGGTTGGACAATTTCTGACAAACCATGTGAGAGTTATGACCAGTCAAAGTTGAGTTGACTTTTTAGTTAAAAAACCCTGATCTGAACCTTTGAGTAGGAGAGAGTGACTTGAGTTTAACCATTGAGCCTTGAACCCTTGAAGATGAAATAAGACGGGCAAATTTTGGGGTATGACACCCACCAGGGGCTCCGCCCCTTGGAATCCCGTTTCTATTATTCGTATTCAATTGCACGTTTGGCTCTACGAGCGTGCACTCTGCACTACCCTAACTCGTTTCAAGCTTAACACATAATTGCATCGGTCTACAGTAAGAGTCTGTTTGGTTCAAATGAGGGGGAGGGGAGGGATTTTAATGGAGGGGAAGGAAGGGGAGGGGAGGTGAGGGGATTTTTTTAATTAGATATGTGTTTGGTTCAAACGAGGGGAGGGGAGGGGAAGAGAGGGATTTTAATTAAAAATATGTTTGGTTCAGGAGGGAAGGGGAGGGGTTTTATTAATAATTTACATTTTTATCCTTATTATCTTATATAAGTGATACAATATGATATTCAAATGTGAAAATTTTATACATATTTTTTTATTAGTAAAATTTCTAATATTGAGTGACTAAAAAGTTATAATTTAGTACATAATGTTGAAATATTGAGTTCACCTAATTCGAATAAAATGTTCAAAAACAAATTAAACTATATGTTGATACAACTTTTAAATCTTAATCAAAAAGTACAGTGATTATGATTTATATTAAGGACAAAAAATTTAAAATAATTTGAAGGTGGAGAATAATTATAATAAATTGACAGAAGCAATCGAGAAAAATCACACAGAAGAGAGCAGCAATATACAAGAAAATAAATAATTTTGAAATATTAAAATAAAACTGAGGATATTATAGTAATTATAATAAGTTTTAAAATATCAATGTTCAAATTCGCTCCCCTCCCCTCCAAATCCCCCCGATTTGGGGGAACGCAAAAAGTGTGTTTTGGAGGGGTTTTGCTCCCCTCCTCTCCCCTCCCCTTCCCTCATAAAATTTGAACCAAACACATTTAATTAGAAATATTCCCTCCCCTCCCCTCCATCTACCCCGAACCAAACACACCCTAAATCACATTACTACCAAAATACATTGATGATACTAAAATCACCAACAATTTGGACCTTCCTCGGCTTCGTCTATTTTGAGTGTTCGTCAAAAGTGTCCGTTTCTCAAGGTGCTGCGGGTTTCGTCGTAGTCAGCTGTATAGACTGTGATTGGTTATTAAATCTTTGTATCTATCAACCAGTTTAAGATTGCATCTGGTACTAAAATATGGAGTGGATTTCATATAGGTACACTGGCAGTTACATGTAGAATTCTAATGGTGGATATCAAGGTTTTTTTTGGGCGTTCCCGGTGCCTTGGGATGAATCTCAGTGGCTGATTTTTAATCCTAAAGACAACATATGTGTCCATAGTGCCAGAATGCACACAGTCCCTCAAGCATGAGGCCCCAAAGAGGGTGAGATGCTTAAGAGAGACTAGAATGTGTACAATCTCTCAAGCATAAAGCCCAAAGGGTGTGATATTTTAGGGAGAGAGATTGAAATATACACTTTCGCTCAAGCATGAGGCCCAAAAGGAACAAGGTGTTTTATAAGGAAAGACTGAAATGTACACCGTCCCTTAAACACGAGGCTCAAAAGGGCGGGATGTTTTATGGAGAGAGATTGCAATGTTCATTATTTTTTATCTACGATGATGGGTGTCTGCCTCTTTGGAAGGGATATACGAAGTCGTATCCTATCATACAAGGGTGTTCTTTTTTACCTTCCCACTTTTATAAGAGATTTAGTTTTAATAATTACTGACTGTCTTGAGACACGCATAAGTTAGATCATCATTAACTCCACATTTCTAGGTTACTTGTCTTAAATGTGGCCACCATCTTGTCTGGCACCTTTAAGTAAGTATTACATCTTCCTATTTCAGATTAATTAAGCTTTTGCATTTAAACAAAATTCATCGGCACTCTTTATTCAACTTTCTTATCTCTCTCATTCATCATTCACTAGCCGTTACAGTTAACATCTAGATTTTCTTCTCTTCTTTCTTATACTTAGTTATGATTTTTAATCGTGAGTGTAATGCATCTGTGAAAGCCATAAAACCCCAACCATTTTTGGAAACCACTGATTTGTGGAACCAGTGCTTAAATGCTTTAGAATAGAGAATAGTGAAAGTGGATTGAAAATTTGTGCAGAGGGAGATGTCTGGTTCTTCCGATAGTTCGTTTAGTGATAATGACACCGAGTTGGTGTCTTCATTCCCAGGTTATGTGGAATTTATCATGGAGCTCTCCACCTCTCCCCCAAAATCCTTATGCGAAGAGGTTTTAAGTTTATATTCCCTCCGTCTAAAGATGATAAGGTGGGAGCATTTTGAGTGGGCTTTGAGTTGTCAAATACTAATAGCGAAGGTGATGTCATGTTAGAACCATGCGTTTAAGGTGAAAGGGTTTGCATGCGCCGACCCCTCGGGATGGAAAGCATTATAATCGTAAACGACTATATATTCCAGAAAGCATTATAATATTCCATCCCGAGGGGTCGGCGCATGCAAACCCTTTAAGATATATCCCCATTAGCACTCGACCCCTCGGGACACATCATCGAGTGCTAATGGGGAACTTTTTTTTCTTCCATCAAGATATATTCCTCTCCGATGGAGACGAGAAAGTTCAATGATTATGAAATCTAGTCACATTATCCACTACCCTTGCATGCAGCTCCTCTTTAAAATTTCTCAATACTTAGAAGTTAAATTATTGAAAACAAAAGAACAAGAACAAGTTGCTCCGAATTTTCTAGAGGTAAAAGGCATGCATGAAAGTCAATAGTATGTGAAACTAATGTATCAAATAATGGTGGGTGTGATGTCAAAAATATCATTGTTTCAAAATCAAAAGTCAACAAAAAGAATCACGATTAAAAGGAGTTGAAGCTGCAAAAAAGACTCAACATTGTCATGTTTCAAAATGTACTGGAACTAATCACGACTTATAAAATTGTCCAATTAAAAAGAAAAAATGGAAATATTTTCTTCTCAATCTCATAATAAATAAGTTTTAATTGGTATATGCTTGATTATATTGGCTTGAGTTTATAATGATCAAATTGTGTAATTAGTATATTTTACTAGATCACTTGTTATGCAAGTTATGCAACCGTGAGATATTTTGTATATCAGCAAGAAATTTATATCAATATATACATACATCTTATGCAATATTATATATTATGACAGTACTTCTGTCTATAAGAAATTTATATATGCAGGGATCTATGCATACTGAAGCATGAAGTACTACTTGAGCTATTAATCTTTTGTGCATGTTCTTTAGTAATCAACAGTCAACACTAATTACATTTACAAATACTTTGTATAAGTGAGTGATGTGATGTCAACAATTACTAGTATACCATTAGTTCTGAAGGATGAAACCTCCAAATCATGATAAAATTGGTTTAATCGGTTGAACTTAAATCAAATGACATTTAAATAAATAATAAAGATAAAAAATATTTAAGAGGTAAAAAAAGAAAATAGATCGAACTAAATCTGAATTAAATCTAATTCATATAGATTACAAACAGTTCAAACATCATCACGTTGTTATATCCAGCGAAGCAGTTAATAAGTTCAGATAATTAACCATAAAATAATTTGTATTCATTTTAAAAACAGTGAAAACAAAAGGCTAGGAAGGAATTTAAGGCATTATGAATAAACAGTGGATATGCAAGATCAGGAATCCAAAGAGAGATTTTCAGGTTCTCTGGATCCTTGAGTTGAGACTTTTTTTAACTCTAGAGCTCTCTTGTAAGGAGGGGCAATAGGTGGTTGTACTGGATCCAAGCTCTGATATGTTCCTCCAACAACTTTAGGTAGTGGATATGACCTATCAGAGTCATATCCAGTGAGATCCCCACAAGCTTGAAATGGGATATACACCTTATTAGCGCCTTCCAACCAACCACTAACACAATCTGCAACCACAGCCACCACCCATTAATTACTCCAGATCAATGCCATGAAAATAAGTTTACGCGATACTAGGAAATTCAACAACAAAAAATTGGTATATCTCAAGTTATGATCATTAATTAAGCAGACTTCTTTCAGGGGGAAAATTGAAGCTCTGCTAAATTAATTCCTGTTTTGTGATTGCTCTTACAGACTGGCATACCTGTATCCCCTACCCCTGACGGGCTTCCAACTTTCTCAAGTAGCCGATGAAGATCTTTCGGGTTGAATCCTTCAGGAGGAGAGTAGTTTTCACAAACTGCAAATGCCTCTGCAGGAGTGAAAAATAATTAAGAATTAGCACAGATAGTATTAACCTACTGTGCCGCCTGTATTGCAAGGTGTTTGGAGGCACAAGAGAAAATATGCACGTAAAAAAAATAGTGAAACTAAAATTCTTACCTATGCTGGAATTACGGCTGCTTTTTGGTTTTGCGAAAGTCACCACAGGAAAAAATAATTTTAGCTGCAAGCAAAAAGGGCTACTTAGTATATGTAATTATGATTTTTGGATTCACACAGACTATGATAAACCTTCGCCACTTCCCACTTACTATGATTTATTTAGCAACAAAACAGTTTCAGAAATACAGCGAAAAATTTAGATAGTAACGAGTAGGTTCCAAGTTCCAACCAGATAAAGACACGCTACAAGTGACAGACACAGTTCAGAAAAGTAATCTTCAAGGTCAATAACTTTGTTAGCAACCATTTGGCCCATTATTTTCCTTCATAATTTTGGCAAAACTTGGGATCTTTACAATTGTTTAACTTTCAAAGTTAGAAATCTTAGTGGTATTTGTATTGCTTCCATTGTATACAAAGGTTTGAAACTTTTATTCTCTGTTTAACCATAAATTTAAAAAAGTGAGCAACTGTCCCTTTCACTACAGATGTTATAAAAGCTAACTAAGAAGTGGACCACTGCAGGAGATTAAAGCAAAACGTAATTATGCCATGTCAAACAATGTGTTTGTCTCCAATGCCTGAAATCTTGATGGCAAAGGGAGGCTTCAAATACCTGACAGTATAGAAGGCTTGTGTCCTTTCCTCTAAATATCTTTGCAATAAACTTCCCTCCTTCCTTCAGTACATGAGTAACAATTGTCAACCCCTGCAAGAAGTAATTAATTAGCATCAATCTGCAATAAAAAACCAACAGGATGGTCAAACAAAATTAAGTACTTACAGCAAGTATGAGTTGGGATTGAACAAATTCATCCATATCATGAAGCCCGGTAACTGCAAAAAAATGAAGCTATATTTTTAAACTATAAATTCATCCATATCATAAAGAGTTTTTCCATGGAATGTGTTAGAAATGTCCTGGAGTAACCAAAGAGAGATAAGTTGATTCTCGTTGGTCCTATGAAAGAGGTTGAGGGTAAGAGAAACAGTGTCACATCATTGTAGCTGTTTGATAAATATTATGTATCAAGATATTATGAGCTTAAATTATGCATTTTCTTTACCATCAGGAGCACCATCACACACAACCAGGTCGGCCTTGCAACCATCAAAATGTCTAATGACCTAAATAAAACACGAGAAAAAAATGTTGTTTACAAACATTGGTACAATAGTCATCAACGAAAGTTTAACTGATGGGATAAAGCAACCTCAAAAAAGTCCATTCTTTCCAGTTCCAGCAAACTATAGACTCCAGCGGCAAAGGATAAATTAAGAACAACGAGTGATATACTTGTACATGTCAAATCTATACACATGAGTTGGGTTGATTTTATAATGCAAGAATTTAACTCTTCAAATGACCACACCATGTCTTTACTTTTTTCACTATATCGACCATTTTTTCTCACAGCATGAACTAAGCAAAAACAATTTGGAAAAATAGAAAAAGAAAAAAGAAACATAGCAAAAGAAAGCAGAAAAAAAAACCATTATGTTTTAGACAGGAGAAATAACAAAAACCTTTTTCCACAAGCTTAGGATGGAGACATAAATCAATGGTGTCATTATGTTCTATCATAAATGTTTGAGGAGAATCAACTATATCAAATGAAACTCCTAATGCATACATATGTTCCAATAAATCTAAATTGCTAATAAACCCGGTTGCATGATGAAACTTGAGTAACAGAGTCTAGATAGGAAAAAGAACTGATATCGTCTTCTAATTCTACTGAGACAAGAGTGGCATACTGAAAACTTGTTTCAAAAAGAAAAGAAAAAAGACGTTTGTTAACAGAATTAAAAGTAACACTGATGTACATACCACTTCAGCAGTCCGAGCATTAGTTATATCACCCTGCACCTGGATAACACCTTCAATTGGAGCCATTGGCTGCAAATCAATAGCTACAATAAGAGGAAGATTTTCATCCCTGCATATCATGATGCAGCAAGGAGTTAACGTAGTTGATAAAGTAATTAACAGTGTTTGGAAGGAAAAGGATCATCCTAAACACAAAATACAGTACAAACAAAAAAGAAATCAATGAATTCAAAACAACACAATATGAAGAAAAAAATGTCGGAAATATGATGAACTAATTCAGAGATTGCACCTCACATAGCAGATATCAGGGTAGCCTAATAAAATTCTTATTTTATAAGAACAGTACTAAAAGGTTATCAAATGAACATAATTATGACCAACAGAAAAAGATAGTAGTTTGATGGAGTTTAATTATAATCCTAGGTCCTAGAATGCATTTACAGGATGTGAAACCTCAATTTAAAGGAAACCTTAACAGAGCATATAACTTCCAAAGAAAATCAACTCACATTGCATCAGGTGCAAGCTTGGCTGGAAGGTACAGTTTACGACTCAAAACCTGCATACAAAAATTGAAGTATTATTTAGATATCAGGATGGCTGCTAGGTGAGATTTATGAATGCTTGATCTTGCCTTTCCCCTCCTATTGTTTATACAGGGTAATAACTTGAAACTCGTGTTGTTATCCTAGCATTAATGACTCATACCATATATGATAGGTAAGTCCGTTGGTTCTCAATTCTCATCCCTAATGGTGTTATTTATTTTAGCAATACAACAAATAATTTTTGCCTCATAATATAACCAGGTCTGTAAATAATTAAACACTATTTCCAATAAATAAGCGGTTTTCAGTACAACTTGTTTTTCTGGTGCATTCTGTTTCCTTCAATTGCATTGGTATGGCCAACATTTTGTTGCTGTATTTTATATAAATGAAATCTTTGAGGGGGAGACTAAAACCTTGACCTAGTCAAATGTTTGTTGACATTAGCCATAACACAAGACATCATAGAATTATGTTCTAAAACAATGATTATGAACTCTACGTTTAAATTCAAACCCTTCCTTAGAGTGAATTATAAGTTGGGACAATTATGGAAATAATGAAGCAGTAGTGGAAAAATAAATTCATTAGCTAAAATCACAACACAGGTGAATACTATATGGGCTTGTTCTTAAGATAAGCTTAGGAGGAATGGAGGATATTCCATTCTGAAGTTAGAACAACATACAACAGATTTCACACGGAAAGCTCATAGATGACCTATCAATGAAGGATTACCAGAAGATATCTAAACAAGACCTTCGTGTCAATTACATTTAATACTACTAGGTGAGCTGACCCTAGTTAACATTATGTTTTCTTATTTTTGTGATTTTCAACACAAAGAGCCACAATTTTGTTTGGTAAAAAACTTGAAGTTGCTTTTGAATTCTGAGAAATCACAAGAGAAAGGTTGTGTTAAATATGAAATAAGTTGTTAAATCATAAACGACTAAATTATTGAGAACAAATCATATGCCAGGTCAGTGATAATTTCATCAGCAATACCTGACTCCAGCTACCCGGTGCAGCACATAAATCTACAACACGTTTTACCCCTGCAAAAATAACAAAATTGAAACTGTAAGCAATAATACACTGGAACAAAATGCTTGCTAGAACCTTCCATTATTTCTGAGACAATAATAGCTCCGAACTCTATTTATATATTCAGAACAGAGGGCAACAACACTATCTCTGCTAAGAAGTAAAAAGGAAGCTCAACAAACTTGTAGCAGTTAAAAACAGGCTTTCAAGGTAGAAGACGCTACCTTCAAAAATATTAAATTCTTCATCTAGCTGAAGGAGTTTAAAGGCACTTCGAGCACGCCACCCCTCTTCTTTTGCTTTCCGGTAATATATATCCTGCAAAGCCAATTTAGCTAACATGAAGTCAACCCCCAAAAAAGACAAAACAAAAAAAACAACCATGCAAGTTAAATCAACCATACCCTCTTATCCCTTGAAGCTTTGCCCATAATTTCTCCCTCACTTACTCTACCTCAAATCCTGTGAACAACAAAAACATACAACAAAATGAGAACAACCATGTAAACAGAAAGCTGTTTCTCTGTCTAGTCATTTTCTCAAACACCTAGCGTGCATTTCAACACAAGCATACACTACATACCTTTTCTCCTGAATCAAACTATCCAACACCATTCACTATCTACAAAAACGCAAAATCGAAAAAGAGAATTCAAGACAGTAAAATCGAATTGAATGAAGAATCTCGTTCAGGTTCAGGGTTCGAAGTTATTGTAAGAGCTGGGAGCATAGAATTAGAAGTCACATAATATAGGTAATTTGAATTATAACATAAACCGGGTCGACCGTTTAAACAAACTTGACCGGTTTGTTTTATAACCCAAACCGGATTTGGGTTGGAGGGAACAATAACAACAAGAATACAAATGAAGCTTCAAAATCTGAATCAAATTGCGAAACACGCTCAATTTCAATTAACCAGAAACCCTAACCCCCAATTTCTAAACCAAAACCTCGCACTCCTTGCAAACTCCCACGAAGACAATGGCAACGCTTTCTTCAATCTCTACAACCAAATGCTCTCTTTTTCCGATTCTTCATCTCACAACCACTACACCTTCACCCACGCGCTCAAAGCTTGTTCCTCTTTCCACGCGTTCTCCAAAGGTCTCGAAATCCACGCGCGTCTCGTCAAATCCGGTCACATCTCCGACCGCTTCATCCAAAACTCGCTCCTCCACTTCTACCTTTCCTCCAACGACGTCGTTTCCGCTATTCGCGTTTTTCAGTCAATTCCTTCACCCGACGTCGTTTCATGGACGTCGTTAATCTCAGGTCTATCAAAATGCGGATTCGAATCCAAAGCCATTGAAGCATTCTCTTCCATGAACGTGAAGCCTAATTCATTAACTCTCGTAAGTGCTTTTTCCGCTTGTTCCACTCTCGGTGCTCTTAGATTTGGTAAAGCTATTCACGCTTATGGGATGAAGTTACGGATTGATGGGAACATTGTTTTTTGTAATGCTGCATTGGATTTGTATGCAAAGTGTGGGTCTTTGATGAATGCGCATAACGTGTTTGTGAAAATGTCTAAGAGGGATGTTATTTCTTGGACTACTTTGTTAATGGGTTATGCACGTGGAGGACACTGTGATGAGGCTGTTGAGGTTTTCAAAGAGATGGTGGTTAGTGGAGAAGCTGAACCTAATGAGGCAACGGTTGTGACTGTGTTGTCAGCTTGTGCTTCGGTTGGTTCTTTGAGTTTGGGGTGTTGGGTGCATTCTTATATTGATAAAAGGATTGATCTTTGTGTTGATGGAAATATTGGAAATGCGTTGGTTAATATGTATGTTAAATGTGGTGATATGAAAATGGGGTTGAAAGTGTTTAACATGGTTGTTTGTAAAGATGTTATTTCTTGGGGTACTGTTATTTGTGGATTGGGTATGAATGGATATGGCAAACAAGCTGTGCAAATGTTTTCGCATATGTTGGTTCATGGGGTTTTACCGGATGATGTGACTTTTATTGGATTGTTGTCTGCATGTAGCCATGTTGGTTTGGTTGGTGAGGGAATGATGTTCTTCAAAGCTATGAGAGATAGTTATGGCATTGTGCCACAGATGAGGCATTATGGTTGTATGGTAGATATGTATGGACGCGCTGGTATGTTTGAGGAAGCTGTGGCTTTCATTAGAGGTATGCCTGTTGAAGCTGAGGGACCTATTTGGGGTTCTCTTCTTCAGGCTTGTAAAATTCATGGTAATGAAGAGACGTCTGAATGGATTAGGGGACAACTAGGTGAGAAAAAAGTTGGTGTTGGTACTCTTGCTTTATTATCTAACATTTATGCAAGTTCTGAAAGGTGGGAGGATGCTGATAAGGTTCGGAAAACAATGAGAGGCCCAGGATTGAAGAAAGTAGCTGGATATAGCTGGATTGAACCTGAGGTTAGATTGGACTCAAGTTTACGTGTTGCTTAGACGGGTCCTTTGGGACGACTAATGAAGTGTGTAACACTACAGTGGTACCAAACAACAAAAGAAACTCCGAAGGTTGAATGAGACCTGTGTCGATATTTCTCTATAGTCTCTCTATACTCGGTTCATAACTTAGACTCAGTGTGTGATCTATTCTATTATTGTACAAGTCAATAAAATGCTTTGATTGGCTGCAAGCAGTGGAATTCGATGACAAAAGTATAAGGTATAATGTATATTCAACATACAGAATTAAACTCAATGGCAAGGATACTCAATAAGTCATCTTTTTGTTCTGGACCCCAAGACTAATGTCCAATTTCACCACTTAAATGTCTAACTTGCCTATGTGATGTACTGTCAAATCACACGAAAGAATTTGTATAAATTGTGGCTGTTTCATGGGCGCGTCATACTCTGCATTGGTGAAAAGCCAGTCAGCTGAGAATTTGATACCAGCTTTGATTTCGATGGGTGCTTTTCAACTAGGACGGCAAATCATTCTGGTAGTGTAGCGCTGCTGCTGTGGTCATGGTCGTGATTTGTGTTGATTTTGGTGGTTCTTTCCCCTAAATTGCAATGAAATTGTTGTTTTAGCCATTGTAAGGAATCTATGATAACCCTAAGAAATGCAAGAAATTGGATAGATTGTTCTTGTGGCAACAAATGTTGATCTATCTACTTCCACCCGAGGGTTCACCTACAAGGTTTAGATAGAAGGGTTCCACAAGGTGCAAGTGCTGGAGGAGTGTGATAGTTTAGTGATTAACTTGATAGATTGTAAATAGTTTAGAGATTATTTATTATATTTTCATATTTCATGAACCATATAAAAGATATAGTGGAAGTTTCGAAATCAAATTGAAGATTTACTCATTTATATTTAACTCAACATCTTATTTTACCATTTTAACACTTTTCATTTTATAGCACTTTGATCGTGAATCAATTAGTTTGATTGTTCCCAAGAGAGTCTGTTCCCTAGCATGAATCATCCAAAACATGAAATTATAATTTGATGTGGATCAGTTTCTATTAGGTTTAGAGTTTGATATTATGTATCCCTTCAACAAGAATTGGTTTAATGCATGTACTACCAACAATAAAATCAAAACGGGTACCATTACCGAATGATGAAATTGGCTTTTAATTCGAGTGTTTAGTTTGACCTTTTTAAGCCTTTAGACATTTTATTTTATTATTCATTAAGTGGTATTATATAATGTAGATAAGACATTGAATATCAAGAAATCAATAAAAGATATCTTTAATTTTTTTTAGATAGTTTTTGTAGTCTCCTTGGCTTTAGAATATTATAGTTTTTGTTAGTTTATACTTTCATTGAGACATTGGAGTAGTATTTAGTGTTTAGCTTTGTATCAGTTCATACTTTCACTGAGACATTTTTTTTTATCTCAATGAGACTATATTATATATTTTATGTTATATATTATCACAAAATAAAATACTTAAAAACTAAAAGACCCAACTAAATAACAATTAAATTAAAATTCAATTCCATCCTCTACCATCGTGGAAGGGCTTCCAATAAAATGAATGAGAGGTTGAAGATGATCACTATGAAAGGGCTTCCGGTTAAATGAGTGAGAGGTTGAAAATGACCACTATAAAAGGACTTATGTTGTGGTGGTTGAGATCTCTAGTGATTAGAGATGGACTGATGAAAGGACTTAAACGTTCAAAATAGCATTAGAGAGAGCTGAAACTATGTAATTGGGAATGAGAACAGTGCCTAAAGGTCACAACAAGCACAATTAGGCCCTAAGGGCAGCTTACTAATCTCTTAAAGCCTTGCATATCAATACTCATGTATGATAATAATATTTCTCTTTCAAACTCACTTGCTGAGTAATTCGGCGTACATAATATCACAGGAACTTCCTTCATTAATAAGGATTCTCGTCAAATCAAAGTTGGTAATATTCATGGTTCTCTTGGATGACGTCTTTGGGTAGGGAATGCTATTTTTCTCTTCTTGTTATTCTCCTCGAAGTCGTCTCTTTATTTATTGACGCCCTCAACGACTTATATTTTCTTCTTCGGTGGTGTGTCACCTTGACCGTGAGAGCACTTCTCCACGGAGATTCATCTATCCGATAGATTTTAGGGGAGAATTCTTTTATCTCTTATAGTTATGTTCCTTGGTATAACTACCAAATTTTTCTTTCTTAAACAAAATTTTTATTACATCCACTCTGCGTTGCAAAGACAAATCTCTCCGATTGGAAGAGTATTACAATGGACGAAAAACTTCTTCCGAAGGATATGTTTGGTTCGGGATAGATGGAGGGGAGAGGGGAAAATTTTAATTAAATATGTTTGGTTCAAATTTTAGGAGGGAACAAAATCCCTCTAAAATACACTTTTTGCGTCCCTACGAATTAGAGGATTTAGAGGGGAGGGAAGGGAAGGGAAGAGAATTTTAGTTATAATATTTTTAAAAAATATATATCTTTACTAAAATACCCTCAGTTTAATTTTAGTACTTCAAAATTATTTATTCTCTTTCATGTTATTGCTTCTATCAACTTATTATAATTGTTCTGCACCTTA
>NW_026706731.1:0-18148 GCF_029867415.1 Vicia villosa | reverse complement strand
GTGTAGGAGACAGTTAAGCGTACCTGATTTTTGTGCAGTGCTGAGTTTCTGCTAATCGCATGATATTCAGAAGACTTCTAGCACAAAGATCTTGGAATTTTGAATTGTGAAAGATTGATTTGATTGATGGTACAAAACACTGAGAATTGTACTGCCAGCAGTTTGGCTGTCAACTGACTGTTCAGGTATTGACGTAGCAGTTAGAGTGAAAAATCAACAGTCAAAGTTAATTTTCTTTTTTGTTGTTTTTGTTTTTGTTTTATGTGAAAAATGAAAGTTTATTTACATGACTTGTTAAAAAAACATAGACATAATAAATAACTAATATTTACGGTACGCGGGCAAAATTACCGATAATAACCCTGAAAAATCATTTAATGCACAGAAATAGGAATATTTGACTGGCAGAAAACACACAAAATATTATCTTAGTAATTAAGCAATATTATGACAAATAGTACAACATTTAATACTGACAGCACAAATATTACATACTATATTGAACAGTACGACAAATAAACGGTACATTTAAGAAATAAGAAATACGGCAAATTTTAAGAATGACGGTTAATGACCCATGCTATGAACAATAACATGTAGATGATTGGGAGTGCAACCATTGCAGGTCCACACTCTTCAGGACTATGCAGGCAGAAGAAAGTCATGATCACCGTAGCAATGGTGATGACTGTAAGAAACAGTGTCTCTATCCACTTTGCCATTCTTGTCAGGGAAGAAGAGAAAATAGATATGAGGTAGGAATTTGAAAGATGAGTTAGAATTTGATGTGATATTTTATGGAAGAAAATGGGAGGTATTTATAGAATGGAAAGAAGGATAGAGACGTTGGGGAATGATGTGATTCCGTACAAAAGGAAAATTTGAGTGGAAGTAAGATTTGAAAGAAAGTGGAGATAGTGTTGGGAAAAAGAGAGATTTGATTTTTGAAAAAGAGATTTGAAAAGATTTTTGAAAATAATGGAATATAGTACAAAAATTAGTGGGAAACAAAAGATAATAATAATGTACTTGTTACCAGTATAGTCTGAGTTTCCTGATTCTGCGCCTGCAAAAAGATTTAACTCTATACCAATTGTGTCAGTACTATTTATCTGTAAATAAATAAATAGCATGTGTGAAGTAATAAACAGCATTTGGCGTTTGCGTAAGAATAAATTCAACTGCAAGCCAAATTACTGTATAAGAAAAAATTCTAAAAACTAAGTATTTCATATATCAGGATCTTTGTTGAAATAAAAATCCATGATTATATGAGACTTTTAATTTTCAGATTGGAGTTTTCTTGAAAAATAATGCGGGCAAATTTTGGGGTATAACAGTTGCCCCTATTCAATCTTCTTAAACCTGAAGAGATTGTCTGAAATCTGAAGGTAGAAGATGATTGAATATTTAGATGCCCTGAAAATTTGCACTTACCTTGATCAGAAGAGATGTTGGAAGTTGCATTTGAATGTCGTCTGTGAAATGTTGTTGGCAGATTGAAACATTACCTGAGATGGGCTTTCAGATGCCACCTGGTAAATGGGTTGAGGGTTTGTTCATCAGAATGAATCCATTGATTATATCTTGATGAAGGATTTGAAAGTCTTTGTGTTGACTGTTTCGGAACCGTCCAAGGTTACCGCTTTAAGTCTTGGAAGATAATCGTTACGGAACTTGTCCAAAGTTTTTCCGATTTAGATTTTGGAAGTTGATCATTGTGGAACCGTCTGAGGTATCGCTTTAGATCTGTGATATTAGATCATTCTTGAACCGTCTGAGGTATCGCTTTAGATCTTCGATAGTAGATCGTTCTGGAACCGTCTGAGGTATCGCTTTAGATCTGCAACGTTAGATCGTTCTGGAACCGTCTGAGGTATCAACTTTAGATCTGTGATGCTAGATCGTTCTGGAACCGTCTGAGGTATCGCTTTAGATCTGCAATGTTAGATCATTCTTGAACCGTCTGAGGTATCGCTTTAGATCTTCGATAGTAGATCGTTCTGGAACCGTCTGAGGTATCGCTTTAGATCTGCAATGTTAGATCGTTCTGGAACCGTCTGAGGTATCAACTTTAGATCTGTGATGCTAGATCGTTCTGGAACCGTCTGAGGTATCGCTTTAGATCTGCAATGTTAGATCATTCTTGAACCGTCTGAGGTATCGCTTTAGATCTTCGATAGTAGATCGTTCTGGAACCGTCTGAGGTATCGCTTTAGATCTGCAACGTTAGATCGTTCTGGAACCGTCTGAGGTATCAACTTTAGATCTGTGATGCTAGATCGTTCTGGAACCGTCTGAGGTATCGCTTTAGATCTGTGATGTCTGTTTTTGAGTTGGTAAGTGATCAGAATGAATCTTCGGCTTGATTATATCTGAGAGAACCGTTCATGGAATTCAGGTGAACACTGCATGTGATTGAGAACATCTTTGTTGAAGATATCCGTCTACCTGAAAAATCAAGTTAGTGATATGCAATGTTTATGATGTATGTAAATGTGAGATATTCCCGGAGAAATATGCATGTTATGTTGTGTATGAATATGCGCATGATGCATGATGTATGAATATGATGTATGAATATGAATATGTGAATGTGAATATGTGAATGTGAATATGTGATGTATGAATGTGAGATGTCGAGCTTCTATTTGGGAAAATAAATTTCCGCCAGTCATCTGGATATGACTATATCGTGATCGTTGATGATCTTTTGTCTTGTTTGAGTACCCTCGGCTGGGGAAATTCTTTGAGAACCCTGGTACTCTGTTGAAGGATCTTTGAATATCTCTTGGGAATGAAAGGTAGCTGGAAGTTCTGATGCCCTTTCAAATGGGAATGAGGAAGATGCATAATCCTCCGATGCACTATCTGACCAAGTCCGGGTGCGGGGATCACACCTTCTGAAGATAGTAATCTGGAACAACCCTGCTGGGGGATAAGACTTCTTTTGAAGAGAAAATCTTTTTGAGGAATTTGCTGAGAAATGCTTTTCTCTTGGGAATTTTCTTCTGATGGGATGATGTCCAGATAATTGGGACATTTCCTGAATGCTATTCCTGTTTTTCCTGGTAAACATCAATCATATTCAAATGCACATGTTCATTCAAAATTATCATTGGGACGCTTACGTATTTAAACAGAAAAAGTGAAAATGGTGATTTTTGAGCCTAAGCTGCATTGATTTTTGAAAAAGAGCCATGATAGGCTGGTTAGCACAGGGAGACAACAATCCTAGAAGTAGGAAATTGTCAGAAAGCTTTGGAAAATATTTATGAAGATAAATAGCTATGTGAAAACGATCCAGTCAAGTTTCAACTCTGCTATTGCCAATCTGTCTTCGAGCATCTCATCCCTCACTTGTTGGAAGAAAGTGATTGGACTGATCGGTGTCTTTGAGGTGTTGAATCTTGATGGTGAGTAGGCAGCTGAACGGAACACAGTTGTATGCTTTATTCCCTAACTTTTGCCTAGGCTGCCTTTTCAGGTTTTCACCCTACCGGGATAGTATTTGTTTAGTCTCTAATTTTTGCCTGGATCGCCCTTTCGGGTTTTCAATCCACCGAGACGCTCATTTTTTGCCTAAGTTTCCCTTTCAGGTTTTCAACTTAGCGAGCTGTTTTTTTTCTTTTTAAGTGAAGTATTTTTTGACTATGTCCGCATTCACAGGGTGTGGGAAATCCTCACCATCCATGGTGGTAAGCAACATGGCGCCGCCGGAGAATATTTTCTTGATTATGAATGGTCCCTCGTAGGTGGGAGTCCATTTGCCTCTGGGATCACCTTGTGGTAAGATGATGCGTTTGACAACCAAGCCACCAGTTTGGTATGCTTGACTTTTGACTTTTTTGTTGAAGGCTTTGATCATACGCTTTTGGTATAGCTGACCATGACAAATAGCTGCGAGCCTTTTCTCATCAATCAAGTTTATCTGGTCCAACCGTGTTTGAATCCAATCGTCTTCGTCTAGATTGGCTTCTTTCATAATCCTCAGGGAAGGAATCTGAATTTCAATTGGAAGAACTGCCTCCATACCATAGACTAAGGAGAATGGAGTTGCCCCTGTTGAAGTACGCGCAGATGTGCGATAACCATGAAGAGCAAAAGGTAACATCTCATGCCAGTCTTTGTAGGTTACTGTCATTTTTTGTATGATTTTCTTGATGTTCTTGTTGGCAGCTTCCACCGCGCCGTTCATCTTTGGTCGATATGGAGAGGAATTATGATGCTTGATCTTGAACTGTGTGCAAAGTTCAGTAATCATTCTGTTGTTTAGATTTGTGCCATTGTCCGTGATAATCCGTTCAGGGATGCCGTACCGACAAATGAGATTGTATTTGATGAACCGGGCCACCACATTTTTGGTGACAGAAGCAAATGAAGCTGCTTCTACCCACTTTGTGAAGTAGTCAATAGCGACCAGGATAAAGCGATGTCCGTTGGAGGCAATAGGTTTGATTTCTCCAATCATATCAATACCCCACATTGCAAAAGGCCAAGGAGCCGTCAGGACGCTTAATGGAACTGGAGGTACATGTACTTTGTCAGCGTATATCTGGCATTTGTGACATGTTCGGGAGTGATGATGGCAGTCTGTTTCCATGGTAGACCAGTAATAACCTGCTCTCAGGATCTTTTTAGCCATTGTATGTCCACTGGAATGAGTACCGAAGGTACCATTATGTATTTCTTCCATGATCTGTTCTGCTTCCTTCTTGTTTACACAGCGAAGTAAAGTCGAGTCATGGTTGCGTTTGTATAGGGTTCCATTGCTTAGAAAGAATTTGGCAGCAAACCTCCTTAGAAACTTTCTGTCATTAATGGATGCCCCTTCAGGGTACTCCTGAGCTTCGAGATATCTTTTTACTTCATGGAACCATGGTTTTTCCTCGGTTCCTTCGGTATTGATCTCATTGCAATAGGATGGTTCATCTTGCCTGTAAATGGTGATCATAGGCGCCTCGTTGTCCCACCTGACTTTGAACATGGATGACATGGTAGCTAAAGCATCAGCTAGTTGATTTTCCTCGCGTGGGATGTGTTCGAAAGTGATTTCTTCGAAGTAAAGAATCAAACTTAGCACATATTCTTTGTAAGGGATTAGATTTGGGTGCTTCGTGTCCCATTCCCCTTTGACTTGGTAGATTACCAAGGCCGAGTCTCCGTAGACTTCCAGGAATTTGATTCTTAGATTGATTGCAGCTTTAAGACCCAGAATACATGCTTCGTATTCGGCTATATTGTTAGTGCAATTGAAGCATAATCTGGCAGTGAACGGTGTGTAACTTCCTGCGGGGGAAATGATCACAGCTCCGATGCCATTGCCAAGTGCATTAGAAGCTCCGTCAAAAACCATAGTCCACCGGGATCCTGGCTCGGGTCCTTCTTCTGGTCCTGATTGTTTGTAGTCATTGACTAGCATAATGTCTTCGTCTGGGAAGTCAAAGTTCAATGCTTGATAATCATCCACTGCTTGATGAGCCAGATGATCAGCTATCACACTTCCTTTGATTGCTTTTTGTGAAGTGTATTGAATGTCATATTCTGTTAAGATCATTTGCCATCTCGCTATTCTTCCAGAGAGAGCAGGTTTTTCGAACACGTATTTGATGGGATCCATCTTGGAGATTAGGAAAGTGGTGTGATTTAGCATGTACTGTCTTAGTCGGCGAGCTGCCCCAGCTAAGGCACAACAAGTTTTTTCGAGTAGCGAGTATCTTGTTTCACAATCGGTAAACTTTTTGCTAAGATAGTAGATTGCGTGCTCCTTTCGGCCGGATTCGTCATGTTGTCCTAGTACACACCCCATTGAGTCTTCTAACACAGTTAGGTACATTATCAGAGGTCTGCCTTCCACAGGTGGCAACAAGATTGGAAGTTTTTGGAGATATTCTTTGATTTTGTCAAAGGCTAACTGGCATTTGTCATTCCACCTTTCCACTTGGTCTTTCTTCAACAGTTTGAAGATCGGCACACAAGTAGTAGTCATGTGGGCAATGAATCGGGCGATGTAAATTAGACGTCCCAAGAATCCTCTGACTTGTTTCTCAGTACGAGGTATAGGCATTTCTTGAATGGCTTTAACCTTGGCGGGATCAACCTCAATACCTTTGCTGCTGACAATGAAACCTAAGAGTTTGTCGGATCTTACTCCAAAAGTACACTTATTTGGGTTCAGTCGTAACTTGTATTTCTTGAGTCTGTCAAACAACTTGTGTAAATGACCCAGATGTTCTTCCTCGGTGTTGGATTTTGCAATCATGTCATCAACATACACCTCTATTTCTTGATGAATCATATCATGAAATAGCGCTACCATTGCACGTTGATAGGTTGCTCCTGCGTTTTTCAGACCAAAGGGCATTACTTTGTAACAAAAGGTTCCCCAGGGTGTTGTGAAGGTTGTTTTTTCCATGTCTTCGGGTGCCATCTTGATTTGATTGTACCCTGAGAATCCGTCCATAAAGGAAAATACCTTGCATTGTGCGGTATTGTCAACCAGTACATCGATGTGTGGTAAAGGGAAATCATCTTTGGGGCTTGCCCGGTTCAGATCTCTGTAGTCCACGCACATTCTGACTTTCCCGTCTTTTTTAGGTACAGGGACGATGTTAGCTATCCAAGGAGGATATCTTACAACTTTTAGGAATCCGGCATCGAACTGTTTTTCAACCTCGTCTTTGATCTTTTTTGACATATCAGGCCTACTCCTTCGTAGTTTCTGTTTGACTGGAATGCTACCTTCTTTGATTGGCAGGCGATGAACTACAATGTCTGTGTCAAGGCCTGGCATATCCTCATAGGACCAGGCGAATATCTCGACGTAGTCTCGCAGCATTTGAATCAGTCTTTGCTTGATGCTGTGTTCTAAATCAGCCCCTATTTTGACTTCTTTCATTTCTTCGTTGCTGCCCAAGTTGATGACCTCAATTGGCTCCTCGTGAGGCTGTATGGCCTTGTCTTCTTGTTCTAGCAGCCTTGCAAGTTCTCTTGGCACTTCACAATCTTCCTCACTTTCGTCCTCAGTTTGGTAGATCGGACTTTCAAAGTCATGACGGGCAATAGCAGAATCGTTGTTGACTGGATCCAGAGTGTATGTGAATCTGCATGTTAATTATGTGAGTATGTGTGAAGAAAAAACATAGCTATTAGAAAGCGTAGAAAGAAAGAAAAAGGATCACAAAATTTAAATATGCAAGCGTCCCATGATTTTATTGAATGCACATGATCATGATATGATAAGCCCTTATAGAAGGACCGGTGTGCTAAGGCACACGGCTTTCAAGCTCATGGTTCGATTGTTCAGGAACCATTTTTATCTTTGCACAATATACACAAAGAGAACAGGAAATGGCATTTACTCCTGGTCAAAGGAGATCACATCCTCAGCTTTCCAGTTGTTCAATCCACTGTTGTGAGCAGGGAGTATCCAGCTGTTCCAGTTGCAGTTGTCTTCTTCATCTTCCACAGCATTGATTTCATTAGTGGGAAAACAAGCCGGTGATCCTTCGGGATAAGGGATATACTCTGCTGGATGCGAGAGCCCAGGCTGAGATATCTCTGTTGGCCGAGCGAGATGCTCGATAAGGCCGTCCCATGCAGTCGGGATGATGTTTTGAATAGAGATTTGTGCATCCTGATGAGGAGTGTATGCTGACAGAAAGCAACCCTCGTTATTTGGTATTTCCCTAGCTTCTTCGAAAGCGAAATTGTCATCGTAATGTTCATCCCATCCAGTTGGGACAATGTCCTTCATGGCAATTTGTGAGCTTGGAGGAGCGGAATATTTCACCATATAGTCATATTTGCCGCTGGGTTCTCCCAGCGTGTCCCATACTTCTTTGGGTGGATTTTGACATTGCTCAGTGACGGGACTTGTGAAACTTTCGTCATTTTCAATTTGATCACCCCATCCAGTCGGGGTAAGGTCTTCCATAGCAATATAAGAATTCTGAGGTGCGGCATACTGATAGTTATACCCGCCGTTTGGTTCTCCCACAGCATCCCACATTCCCATGGAAAGGGGTGGAATCTCATCTGGATATGGCTGAATGATATGGTTCATGAACACTCCTTCATCTTCAATAGCGTTTACTTCTTGGCTGACAAAGTGTGACATCAATCCTTCAGAACGAGGACTTTGATCATTCTTTTGATTTTCACTATCATAGCCCAGACCTAGTTTGTCAGACTTGTAGGGTATATCGGGAAGCTGTCCCCATACTGTGCAATCACCCTGTTCAATCACGGCTTTGGCATCTTTGAGAGAAGCCATAGTTGTAGTTGGAGTAGCAGGAATATGCTTGGTGGTAGAGACATCTGGAGAGACCACCTCAAATGATTGGCATGGAGTTTCGATGAATTCGTCCTCCAACTCAACATATTTGGAATTGCTTAGGTGACTAACCACATATTCCTCTTCGCCATAGACTGTGACAATCTTTCCTTTTACTGGATATTTTAACTTCTGATGCAGGGTAGAAGTTACAGCGTTTGCCCCATGTATCCAAGGGCGTCCAAGTAAACAGGAGTATGCTGGGTGAATTTCCATTACGTAAAAGATAGAATCGAAGATTTGAGAACCCACTCTGATTGGGAGATTCACTTTTCCGTATACCGTTCTGGTTGACCCGTCAAAGGCTCTTACCACAACATCACTTGGCTGTAACACAATTCCTTCGAAGTCAAGCTTTTCTAGTACTGTTTTCGGTAACACGTTCAGAGAAGAACCGTTATCTACTAGCACATGAGATAGAGTGGTGCCATTACATTCAATGGAGATATGTAAGGCTTTGTTGTGATTTTTTCCAGCAGGGGTTAGATCCACATCAGAGAAACCGAGACCATTGCTCACGGTTAGATTGGCAACACAATTCTCAAATTGGTCGACTGAGATCTCTTGAGGCACATGCGCAGCTTTTAGGAACTTCATCAGGGCTTTGGCATGAGCTTCTGAATATTTTAGCAGAGATAGCATTGAGATTTTTGAAGCGGTGTGCCCCAGTTGCTCAACAATATTGTAATCACTTTTGCAGATGATTTTCAATATTTCCTCCATTTCTTGCTTTGATGGATCCTCAGCAGTGATCTCCATCGGGGTTTGAATTTGTTCAACTTGTGGCCCTTTGCCTCGAGCGCTGTTATCTTGATTAGGAACTGGGACTCGGACTGGACCAGCAGCAACATTTGGAGAAATTTCTGGTGAAAAGATTCTTCCACTTCTCGTGATCTTGCTGGTACCCACAATATTACCCACAGTTGGAGTAGTTAACTTTGCGGTCTCTTCAGTCGAGGTACCCTGCTTAACTCCATGAACATAAACATTAGTGTCGTATCCCCATGGGACAGCTTTGTCTGAGGAGTATGGAAATGGAGTTGGACTAGCAATGACTACTGATGCCACTTTGAGTGTAGCAGAAATTTTGAATGGAGCCTTGGCAGAGATTTTGAATGGTAAGCTGGAGATCACTGAGACATCCTCTATTCTCATCCCGTTTGCAAAGACTTCGCACAGCACGTCCATAGAAGGGAGCCTTTCAAACATAATGATACGGCGATCCATCCATTTTTGAATTCCCATCCTCAGATTTTCACAACCATTGGGCAGGTATGAGCAATAAAAGCAGTCGGGGTCACACCCTGGAAAGTAACCAGCTCGGATTAGCTTTCCTTTGACTTCGCAGAGTGGAGTTGATAATTCGTTCACATCATAGATGTAAACAGTGTCCAGGATAGCGTTAACAGTTTTGTCATGCTTTGGCATAGGTGCTGTGATGACATCTGGAGTTTCTGGAGGATCGAACTCAATTTCACCAGCATCTATCATATCTTGTATTTTATTTTTCAGGGCCCAGCAGTGATCTGCGTCATGTCCTGGACAGTTTGAGTGATAGGCACATGTCGCATCAGGGCGATAATTCGGAGAGGAAGTGTTGACATTCTTTGGAGGACCTTTTTAGGTGATCAGATCTGCTTTTAGCAAGTGCTGCAATGCCCGAGAGATTGGCATGTTGATTCTGGTGAAATTTCTTCTTGGTGCATCTGGTCGATGCGTATATTTTGGCTGTTGATCTTTTTGAGGTGCAGATGCGGAGATCAGAACTGCCCCTACAGATTGATGCTGCTCACTTTTGCGACTTTTCTGAATTTGTGTTGCATTGACCTCATTTCTCCCGCTGATGGACCCTTTTGTAGTACCAGAGGAGGAACCTATTTGAATTTTTCCATTTTGAATGCCACTTTCGACACGTTCTCCGGTCAGTATCAGGTCAGTGAAACCTGATGATGAGCTTCCCAGCAAATGGCTATAGAAAGGGCCAGTTAAAGTGCCCATGAACATGTCAACTAGTTCGCGATCAGATAAGGGTGGTTGAACCCTTCCAGCCATATCTCTCCACTTTTGTGCATATCCTTTGAAACTTTCTTTTGGTCCCATAGATATGCCCCTTAGTTGAGTACGGGTTGGCGCAAGATCAGCATTGTATTGGTACTGTTTGTAAAAAGCAGCAGCTAATTCTTCCCAAGTATGAACCTTGGTATTTTCCAACTGATAGTACCACTCGAGTTGTGTACCTGACAGACTTTCTTGGAAGAAGTGAATCCACAACTTGTTATCCGTTGTATGAGGTTGTATCTTCCTTACATAGGATCTCAGATGTAGTTTCGGGCAAGAAACTCCATCATATTTTGCAAAGACAGGAACTTTGAATTTTGGAGGGATAACAACATCCGAGATGAGCCCTAGATCATTGAAATCTAGGCCAGGTATTTTTTGTATCTCCATAGCTTTCATACGGTCTTCCAGCTGTTGGTATTTGTCATCATCCGGTTCGTCCCCAGAATGATCATCTTCTTCATTTGAAGAGAGAGAGGGTTTAGCAGAACCCTGGTTGCTTTGATTGTCTTCTTGTTCATCATCACCGACTGTTTCAGGGATCGGTGGCTTTTTGAACTTTTTGACTGGGATTTTGATCTTCCTTTTCAGGTGACTCACGCCTACAGATCCTTTGGGCTTCTTTTTCTTCTTGATTATCAGGGCTTTCAGTTCTTGTTGCCCCTTTGTCAGTTCCAGAATTGCCACTTGAACTTGGGCATTCTGTGCTTCGAGATTCTTGATGCTCATTTCAGATTCCATCTCTTCTGACTGAAATAAACAGCGAGAAGATGAGAAATCCGTCATGTGAACCTGTTATGCAATGTGTATGACTGGATGCCATGTGTATGCAATGTATGAAATGTATATGCAATGTATATGAATGCAATGTATGAAATATATATGCAATGCATGAAGTGAAATGTGTGTGCAATGTTTCAAGGATCTTAGAGTTTAGATTTGTTAAAGAAGAAACAAACGTTAGTCAATCAATTTATTTCTTTTTTTTTTTTGCTTCTTTTTTCTTTGCCTCATTTGGGCTTACAAGACAGAAATAAAATAAATGATCCTTCAGGTCTCCCGTGGACGCTTTCTCTTTGCCCCCAGGAATGTGTTGATCTGCTGTTCTTCTTGAAGCTGTCCGGTGAGCTCCAATATCCTTCTCTCATAGTCTTGACAGTATGATTTGAAGGTGTCTCTTTCCTCTTTGAGTTGAACCCAAGATTTTTGCAACTCTTCTAGGTCAGTTGGCATGTCCGGGTGTAGAATAACTTGAGGTTCATATCCTTCGACCTCTGGCTCAATAGTCACAGGTAGAACAGCGGGATATGGCATAAGGAGTTTCTGAGCATGAGTACGGACCCATCTGAGGTAAGGTTCCATAGGAATAGAATTCCATTGCCCCAGAGTTTTGCTTTCTATTCTATAGACACTGCCCCATGCATGTATGAATCTTCGTCGGTGTCTATGAGAATCATTCTCGTAATCAAACACAATGCCATGGATAATCATGTCATGAGGACCGTTGCTCCTTGCATATCCGAATTGGCGTAGAGCTAAAGAGGGATTGTAAGTGATGCCTCCTTTGATGCCAAGGAGTGGCACATTAGGGTACTCTCCACAATGATCAATGATAGTAATGTCTCTTTGAAAGAAGTTGTTCCACCGGATATCTGAATGAGACAAAGACATAATCCTGCGAGACCATTGCATTCTTTGTTCATTTCTCAACACTGATCGGGGAAGATGAAATGTAAACCACCTAGCCAGTAGTGGTATACAGCACATGAGAGTTCCTCGTTTCTTCATGGTACGAGTGTGTAGAGAATGTAGAATGTCTCCCAGCAATGTTGGTACCGGGTTACAGATTAGGAAAAGGTTGATGATGTGTACACTTATGAACTGGTCGGGATTTGGGAATAAAACCAACCCATAGATCAAAAGTGCCATAACTTCCTCAAAAGCTGGATAACTTTTGTTTTCTAGCAGTAGTCGAGCCTTTTCCAACAAGAACTTGGCAAGCAAACCCTTAACTCCACTCTTTGTTTCCCAATTGGACTCGATTTCTGATTTCCGCAGATGTAAAGCAGCAGCAATGACTTCAGGTTTTGGAATCCTTTCTAAACCAGTGAAAGGTAATTGATCTCGAATAGGTAATCCCATTAGTTCAGAGAATTCTTCCAAAGTGGGTACCAACTGGTAATCAGGAAATGTAAAGCAATGATGTTCAGGGTCAAAGAACTGGAACAGGACCCGTATCATGTCTTCTTCAAATTTTGAGGTAACCAAATGGAGTAGGTGACCATGCCTTTCAGTGAATTGAACATTCCTGGGGAATTCTGACACTAAGTCTTTTAGTTCAGATGGTACCGTTGAGATGTTGATTCGGATGTAATCTTTGGTGGCGGGAGCCATTACCTGCAAAAACAAAGGTAAACTCTTTGATCCTTGAAGTGTTTGGTGCAAAAAATGATATGCTTATGATGCAAACATGTGGCACACAAAAACAAATCAAACAATAGCCTTAGGTTTAAAGGCTTGCATGGAGCTGATAGGTGATACCCTCCCCACTGAAGTTGAGTTGGTTAAAACCTGTCCTAGAATAGTATTCGGGTTCTATGATCCTTGGAAGTAACATCTCAATACGGCGCTCGGGCGGCCGATCAAAATATTCCTCGAGGATAACTAACTTCGATCAATTTCAAAGCTAGCCACTTAATAGGCCACAAGTCAAGTTCAACTAAAAAGGTTCTATGACAAATTAGTGTTTAATGACATTTCGGAAGCCTAATATACTCCTTGATCGTTTTCAAGGGACATCAGTATAAACCAAAGTATCGCACTAACGATGACTACCAGATCAACCGTATCGGTACATGCCGTACAGTTTCCTTGGTCTATTGTCATATACTTAAGGTATCTCGAGATTCGGGTTAGAATCTTTCACACAAGCAAAATACCCAAACAAACCTTTGAAAAATAGAGCAATCAAGTCAATCAATTGGAAACATCGAAGTGATCTATTCTCTTAAGGTAACCCCTTTTGAAAACATTTTGTTTTTGAAAGTATCTCCCCAGCAGAGTCGCCAGTTCTGTGGACCTCCGTTTTTTAATCCCGGGCCATACCTCTGTTCTGTAGAGATACGTGAACTGACTTTTTTTTATCGCTTAATGCTTTCGCATTTTTGAAAATTCACAGAGTCGCCACCGACCTTTTATTTTATCCAATTAAGGAAAGGTTTATAAAAGAAACAGAAAAAAGACCTTTAAGAAATTCTGGGTAAGGGGGTAGGTTATACAAAGGGAAGGTGTTAGCACCCTTTGTATCCATGGTTATCCATGGGCTCTTAAGTTTGCTTAGCTCACTTGTTTTTCGATCACTTTTCAATTGCTTTAGAATGCTCATATGTGGTTTCAAATACTTTTGTAAATTGAATTTTGTAATGATCCGTGTGCGGATGTATACAAAATGCTTGTTTATCTTTCGAAAGATGTTTTGAAAAGAACGTTAACTTTGTAATAATCCGTGTTTGGATGTATACAAAGTATTGTCTTTTTGGAAAGTTTTGTTTTGAAAAACAACAGTGTATGAGAATTTTGTTTGTTTTGATTTGAGCAAGCAAACTAGGAGGTCTACCTTGAGTTGTAAGGTCTTTATCCTATTTCCTTTAAAAATCTATCCTTTCACCGGATATAAACGCAAGGTTCGATTTTGTACTCAAAACAGTGGAATTTTGACTTTGATTTTGAAAAGAATGAGAAGGGATTACCTTAAAAGGTGCAAGTGTGATTGTGTTTGTATTCAGATATTTTATCTTTGAAGTTAGTGATCTAACGGTTCAATTTTATCTTTGACATACACGCAGTTTATATTTGCTGGAAATTAAAATGCGGAAATGTAAAGTGCGGAAAGTAAATCTACGCTATTACATCGATTGTGCAGGAAATGTAAACTAGCCTATTTACATGAATTTGACATCCTATACATTTATCTAGGAATTTAAATTGCAAGAAAAATAAAAGGCATGTTTTTTGGATTTTTTATGATTTATTTTAATTATAATTAATGCATGATTAATTAAATTAAAATGAAGAAAAAAGATGAAAATAGATTTAAACCTAGAAATTAAGTTTAAAATATGTACAAAATATTTGTCAATTAATTTTAAAACAAAACTAATTTTTTTTGAATTTTTGGAATTGATTTGAAATTGATTTAAGTTAATTAAAACATAATTATGCAAATAATTATACAAATAATTAAAACTTAAAGATAAAATTATTCAAAATATGTACAAAATTAGTTTATAATATATAAACAATATTTTATATAAAGAACAATTTTTTTTATGATTTTTTGATTGGTTAGAATAATTAAAAAGCAAATATATAAATATATACTAATTAATTATGCAAAATATTGAAATTTTGAAGAAAAATAAAATATTTTTATTTCAGAAAATAATATATTATTTTAGAAGTCTAAAAATATTTTTTGTGTATTTTTTGGATTTTTAAAACTATTTTAAATTAATTTACCAAAGAAATTAAAATAAAAATAGAAAAGAAAAGGATACTGATCAGGTGTGGTTGGATTGAGAGTCCATGGTAAGGACTGCTTTGTCTGGCGCGTTGGATGAGCTGGCAAGTGGATCAGAAGGCCCAGATGGTGAGGGACCATGGCACGTGACGTACCTGCAAAACACTGAATCCAAAGTTAATTTAAAAAACACGCGCGCGCCTCCCAACCAATCAGAGGACGCCACGCATCATCTTCAACCTTCAGATGGGCTTTTACACCGTTCATTTGCAGGTGGTGTAAAAACTCCAATCTTTTACACCTGTTAATAATAGTGAATACAAGCAAACAACAACATAAATTTGGCGCGATGCCACCATTTAATTCGTCTTGTTCATGCGAGTTCAATGATGCTATTTAGAACTTTTAATTTTGCCTATTTCAGAAAGCCCTAAATTTTAGGTTATGAACCCTAAAATGGTAACTTCGTGTATAAGCGTCTAAAACTTAATTAAAGTTCCAGAAATGATCTACACACCACACCAAGTCCAAATATATGTCTACATCGTGCTAGATATGCTTGTGTTATGAGATACAAGTCAGTTTTAGTTTGGACAAATCGTGACCTGTATAGCTCGATTCAGTGAGGTTTAAGACTTGCAATTGATTGGAATAGCTTCAGTGAAGCTCAGAGATGATTTTTGAATGCTTAGTTTGTATTGAAATTGACTGAAATTAAAAACTCGAATTTGAATTTTCTTTGAAATTTTTCAAGTGGTTACAAGTGTATTATGAGCAAGGCTTTGTTTCTGATTCGTCTCTCCTTGTTACTGAAGCATGCTAGGCTATTTATAAGCATTGAGTGCTTAGAATTGAAGCTAAGAAGCAACTAGTTGCCTTTGTGGAATTCTTGCATTTTTTATATTAAAAAAGCTTTGAATTATTGACCAAGTCTTCTTGTCTTCAATGCACCTGCCTTGCTCTTCAATTCTCTGCAGAAAGATGAAGATTCCTTGGGTGAGTCATGCTTGGAAATCAAGCTACCCATTATCCATCCATTTTCCTTTTAATTTAATCTTAAAATAAGATAAAATTATGCCAAAAATGGATAAAAAAGGTGTGGGCCTTGTCTTGGTCGTGGGAGGCCCATAATAACATGGCAAGGATGTTTGAATGCTGAAAACTTGGCCCCATTTGGAAAAAATACATTTTTGAGCAATGTTGATTTCATGCATTTTCCCAAAATTTAGCCAACTTCAACAAGGTGTAAATCCCTCAATTTTTGTCATATGAAGGAGATCTTGCACTTTTTGGAAACCTCAAAGAGTCCTCTAACCAATGCCTTTGGTCTCATGTCAAAATGATTTTTGAAGCTCCTTGTGTGTCCTTTTGAAAAAAGTGTCTTTTTGTTGACTTTGAAAATGACCTGTAATGTCTTTGATCATATTTTTCAAATGGTGAATCCAATGACCATGGGATCAATGGCATTTGAAATATAATTGAATTTCCTTCAAAATAAGCTTTGGTTTGAATTTTTTGGATGAAGGATGAGAGAGTTATGATCAGTCAAAGTTGAGTTGACTTTTCAGGCAAAAACCCTAATTTTGAATCTTAGGGTTTTGTTGATTTTTGATCTTTCCTTGATGAATTATGATCATCCAATGATCAAATGATGAATCCTTTGACAAAATATGGACTTTGACAAAAAATTTCATTTTTGACTGTCTGTTGACTTTTTGGTCAAACGGGTCGTCTGTTGACTGTTTGAGCTGCTGACGGTGCGTCTGAGTGAATTGAAGTTTGAAAATTTGTATGATGGTACTTTGAGATATATGGATGTGTATGAAATCCATTTGAGGTCTCAAAAACTTGTTGCTCCTGTAAAAACAAGAAAAACCCTGATTAGGGACTGTTTGTGTAGGAGACAGTTAAGCGTACCTGATTTTTGTGCAGTGCTGAGTTTCTGCTAATCGCGTGATATTCAGAAGACTTCTAGCACAAAGATCTTGGAATTTTGAATTGTGAAAGATTGATTTGATTGATGGTACAAAACACTGAGAATTGTACTGCCAGCAGTTTGGCTGTCAACTGACTGTTCAGGTATTGACGTAGCAGTTAGAGTGAAAAATCAACAGTCAAAGTTAATTTTCTTTTTTGTTGTTTTTGTTTTTGTTTTATGTGAAAAATGAAAGTTTATTTACATGACTTGTTAAAAAAACATAGACATAATAAATAACTAATATTTACGGTACGCGGGCAAAATTACCGATAATAACCCTGAAAAATCATTTAATGCACAGAAATAGGAATATTTGACTGGCAGAAAACACACAAAATATTATCTTAGTAATTAAGCAATATTATGACAAATAGTACAACATTTAATACTGACAGCACAAATATTACATACTATATTGAACAGTACGACAAATAAACGGTACATTTAAGAAATAAGAAATACGGCAAATTTTAAGAATGACGGTTAATGACCCATGCTATGAACAATAACATGTAGATGATTGGGAGTGCAACCATTGCAGGTCCACACTCTTCAGGACTATGCAGGCAGAAGAAAGTCATGATCACCGTAGCAATGGTGATGACTGTAAGAAACAGTGTCTCTATCCACTTTGCCATTCTTGTCAGGGAAGAAGAGAAAATAGATATGAGGTAGGAATTTGAAAGATGAGTTAGAATTTGATGTGAGATTTTATGGAAGAAAATGGGAGGTATTTATAGAATGGAAAGAAGGATAGAGACGTTGGGGAATGATGTGATTCCGTACAAAAGGAAAATTTGAGTGGAAGTAAGATTTGAAAGAAAGTGGAGATAGTGTTGGGAAAAAGAGAGATTTGATTTTTGAAAAAGAGATTTGAAAAGATTTTTGAAAATAATGGAATATAGTACAAAAATTAGTGGGAAACAAAAGATAATAATAATCTACTTGTTACCAGTATAGTTTGAGTTTCCTGATTCTGCGCCTGCAAAAATATTTAACTCTGTACCAATTGTGTCAGTACTATTTATCTGTAAATAAATAAATAGCATGTGTGAAGTAATAAACAGCATTTGGCGTTTGCGTAAGAATAAATTCAACTGCAAGCCAAATTACTGTATAAGAAAAAATTCTAAAAACTAAGTATTTCATATATCAGGATCTTTGTTGAAATAAAAATCCATGATTATATGAGACTTTTAATTTTCAGATTGGAGTTTTCTTGAAAAATAATGCGGGCAAATTTTGGGGTATAACACAT
>NW_026706730.1:0-47447 GCF_029867415.1 Vicia villosa | reverse complement strand
GAAAGACCTAATCTACTATTTTTAGTCATTTTTTGAAGTTGTAAAGAAAACATAAAAAAACTAGTGAAAAAAAGAAGGATTTTGGTCCTAGAAGGGTTTGAACCCACGCCCTTGCTCTTACCACTCAAAACAACAACCACTCAACCAACACGCGTGTAGTGACTAAGAAGTGCATTTAGTTCATTAAATATGAAACTTAGTTAACCTGGAAAAGTGCAAAAATAAAACAAAATTCTGGGGCGAGGGGGATTCGAACCCCAGACTTAGAGGTCATGAGCGCTTTAGGGGGAGAGTGGTAACCAAGTGTGCTAAAACGATGTAGTCGTTTAGAACACGCCTACCATTAAACTTAAAATAAAACAAGTTTCAAAAATGATTTTCCACTTCATCTTCAACCTTCAGCAGCAACGATGAACAACAATAATATTACCATGGCTCCAAATTCAAACTTTGTCAAATCTCCATCAATTTTAACAATTTAAGATTCTAAATTGATCAGCAAAATGCCACGAATTCAACCATATACTTAACACACATTTATTCAACTTTGAACGCATGAATTTCTGAAAAATTACTAATAACCCTAAAAATTCAAACTTAAATTAAATGATCAATTTTAATAATCAAACCCTAAAAGCTTAGGGCTTTTATTCCCTACATGATTTCAAACAGAATGGCAACAAGTTTCAATCAAAACAATGCTCAAATCAATATGCACGAATTTAAGAAAGGTACCTCTGAAAATGAGCTCGAGGGGAGCAATTCAATGGACCTGGGAATGCCTCAAGTGTTCAGAAAGCTTCTATGAACCTCAGGGAAGCTTTTAGGATGCTTAAAACTCCTTGATTGTACCTGCAACTACAAACTTGAATCCCACTTGAAACTGAAAAAAGTTATGGTGAGTTAGCTATGGAGATGATGTTCCAGTTGCAAAACAGAAGTTTAGATAGCTTCTATATTATGCTTAAAAGCTATCAAACTCAAAAGGCCTCAAAACGCACGAGTAAAACTTGATTTCCAAACTTTGGTTCAAAGAGACTTTTTTGTGAAATTTTGAATGTTGATTTTCTGTTTTAGGTGTTTGAAAAGTGTTTGGATGTTATGGATAGCTTCCAAATGATAAATAGAAGCTGTTTGACAGGTTGTTTTGGTTTGAAAGTGTTTGGTTTAAGTTTTGGCTAGTTATGAGCTTAAAGAAAGCTTTAAAGGAGGTTAAAAAGTGATTTTCGGTTTGGAAGTGTTTGAAAGGCTAAGAGAGGTATGGACAACTTCTAATTGATGTTTAGAAGTTGTTCAAACTCTTGTTTAACACCCAGAACTTGTAGAACAAGAATTCACTATAAAAGTGAAAAGAAGAGAAAATAGAGAATTTCAAATGACTATGGACTTGGAGAATTCTGGTGTAATTGATCAAGGGAGTGATGCCCTCTATTTATAGGCAAGATTTAGGGTTTGTGAAGGGAAAAATCTCAGAGATTTGAAGATATCTACAACTTTCAGTGGTAAAAAATTGGGGTACAACATCTGTGCAACGTTAGTCACCGGCTGTTGCCCGTGCAATTGCAATCAGTTTGGTTATAATGGATTAAGTCTTTGTGCTCAAGGAGAAATCACCTTGGGAGGGTGGACTGGATTAGCTTGAGAGTTTTTCAAGTGAACCAGGATATATCTGGTGTTCATATATTTATTAATGTTTAATGTTTTCCTGTTATCAGAAGCTCAAAGAAGTCTTTACTTTCTAAGAAGGCAAACTGCTTCTGAGAAATGATAAGCTTATGATAAGTGAGAGCTTATAGCTTATGATAAATAGCAACCTCTTAAGCTTCCGCGCGAGAGTTTTAAAACGAAAGGGAAATTATTGAAAACCCAATTCAAACCCCCCTTTCTTGTGTTTTTCTCCACCTTCAGCTTGAAGCTCCATTTGAATATTAGAGGCTGAGTCAACATTGCACTCAAGTCTTTTTAGGACATCAAAGGCTGAGATAATTTTGGCGCTGAGGTTCTATACGAATATTAGTTCTGCTTCAATATAATCTGAATTGCGTCTCCTTTACTATCTATATAACTTGGTCAGAACCTAGTTACATACCAACTTAATGATCCTGCACACTTAAGCAAATGTTAGTATACGATATTGTTCTTTAAGTACTTTGTTATCATCAAAGTCCAAGAAGTATGAATAGATTCTGTTCAAACACTATTGTCATAAATAACCAATTGATTGTCATAATCGTGTTTTTAACTTCATATTTTTTTTCAAGTTTTCTTTTCTTACAATCTTTTGTCATAGTAAACAATAGATTGTCATGTTGCCTCTACCTAAACAATTTTTCAAAATCAAACTTGCAACAATCGATTGTACCCCTATATCAATCGATTGTCACACGTTCATTTTTGAATTTTTTAACGTTGCGACGAAGGCAACAAACGATTGCCTGCATAAACCAATTGATTGTCATTAAAGCATTAAGAATTGTTATAAAACTTTAACACACCTTTTTATTACCTATTTTCATGGAATCCATTCCCTAATCATGGCAACATATTTTTATCTTTTTCTGAAGCTTTACCATGATTTTTCAAAAGGTATCTTGTGTCATATAAATAGTAGTAAGTTTCACATTCAAACTCACATCTTTCATTATCAATTTTTCTACCTAAACTTTCAAAACAATTAAAAAAATTTATGTATAAATTTTTACATTAAAGAGAAAGTTTCTTGAGCACGTATTGTATTGAATTGTTATATTGTAAAGGGAAGAAATTGTTGAAATTTTGTTGTGTTATCAAAATTCACTTGTATTCAAATTTACTAAATATTTGTTGACGGTAACAGGGAATTAGGGCTTTTATATATATATATATATATATATATATATATATATATATATATATATATATATATATATATATATATATATATATATATATATATATATATATAAGATAAAAAAAATTATAGTTATTCTATAATCGCATAGACAAACACAATTGGCCAAATTACATTAATAAATATTAATCGTATTCATTATCTTTTACTTTTATTTATCATTAATCTTTTATATTAGTGGTCGTTCTAACAATAATTTTATTTGAAATATATCAAACATTAAACAAACAAACATTTTTTTATTTAATCTTTTATATTAATGGTCGTTCTAACAATATTTATTTGAAATATATCAAACATTAAACAAACAAACGTTTTTTTTAATTGATCTTTGATTTGTCATCATTGAAAAAAGAAATTGAGGTAGTAGTGAGTAGCCTCACTAGACGGGAGTTACATATGATCTATCCCTCTCGTTTCACCCAATATAATTATGTTGCAATAAAAGTGTAAACCAAACATTGTCATAAATGAGTGACACCAAGTTGGAGGGTGAATTTAATTTGAGCAAATCAGTTATAACAAAAAGGTTATAAATTGAGAATACAATCATTTCAAACAAGAGACAAAAAATGGCTTCTTCCTTTTAGAAGAAGAGAGACAAGATAATCATTTAGAAGAAGATTAAGAACTTCTTTATTTGGATATGGCATCTATTGAAGAACTTCCTGATTCAACACGCCTAGCTAAAGATGAATATGTATGTTATCTTCATCTTTGTTAAAATTTATTTATTTTTTATTTATTGTTGAAAATGTTAGCTATTTCTTCATAATCAAAATCATATTAAGTTTAATTAATTTATTGTTAAAACCCTCTATTCTAGTTAAGTTTTTTTATAAATTATTTATCAACCAAAAGCTGATTTAAAAAAAAAAAAAAGTATACATATTTACACTCATTTTCATTAGACTTTTCAATCTATTTTCATGATTAAATAATAACTATCTAAAACAGTGCAAGTCCTAGTATTTTATTTCATAGTGATGATAGTTGCAAATTTGTAGAAGTTTTAGGTAGAAATGTTTTTTTTTTTTGAAAGATGGCTGTGATATTTTGAATAATATGTGTTAGGTCAAAATATTTCAATATATGAATAATATGTGTTTTAAGACGTGAAAATGATTGATTGCTTAAAAAAAATTGATTATGACATGAATCAACTTATTTGTCTTTCTGAATTTATTCCCTTATTGACATGTTCTTGAAGCATTTTATGAATACTTACCCTACTTCTTTGTTATTTTACCATGGATTGTAAATTTGTAATATAAACATAATTTTAATTTCATTCAATTTAATTTCATAATCATATTTTACAATTTAATCCATTGTTTTTGAACACTTGTGAAGGAAAAAGAGATTCCTTCATCAGATGAAATGATAGAGAGAAGCTTAGGAACATTTGGATGGGTAGAATTTGTGCAATGCATTCTCGTATCATTCGCGATGTTCTTCGATGCACAACAAGCATTCATAACGATTTACACCGATGATTATCCGACATGGCATTGCACAAATTCAACATTATGCAATTCGAATTCGGACATCTGCAAGATTCCGAAATCTTCATGGGCATGGGATGGACCATCACAAAAAACAATCATATCTCAATTCCATCTTGAGTGTGCAAGTGACTTCATCATAGGTTTACCTCAATCTTCATTCTTCATTGGTTGTCTTATTGGTACTTTTGCTTTGGCAACTTTGGCTGATACATCACTTGGAAGAAAAAACATGTTGATTCTCTCTTGTTTATCGATGTCGGTAGCCTCGATCGTCATTGTGTTTTCCACCAATGTTTGGATTTACTCGGGTTTCAAATTCCTCATCGGATTCTGGCGTGCGTCAATTGGAACATGTGTTCTTGTTTTGTTAACGGAGAAAGTTAGTACGGAATGGAGGTTCACCGTTGGAATTGTTGAATATTTTTGCTTCACGTTAGGGTACATGTCTTTACCCGGTGTAGCTTATATTTTTCGATTTTCTTCGTGGAAAAATATTTATATTTGGACATCGATTCCGGCTATAATTTACTCAGTTGTTGGTTATTTTTTTGTTACCGAGTCCCCAAGGTGGCTTCTAATGCAAGGAAGAAATCAAGAAGCTATTGCAATGCTTAAAGGGATGACTTCACAAGAAAATGAGGATTTAACCGCGAGTTTATTGCTAAGCGCACCCCCTAAACAGAAGGCTTCGGTTTTTCAACTTTACTCGTCAATTACAACGTTGTTTGAGAGAAGATGGGCTTTGAAAAGAATGCTTGCAATTATGGTGCTTGGTATTGGAATTGGAATAGTTTATTTTGGTATGCCATTAGCCGTTGGAAATTTAGGATTCGACATTTACTTAGCCGTTGTGTTCAACGCCTTAATGGAAATACCATCTTGCGTCGCTACTTATTTCTTAGAGAATCGACAAAGAAAGCCGTCAATTCTCTCATTTTCTCTAGCGAGTGGCATTAGTTGTGTTTTGTGCGTTGTTGCTGGTTCAAGATTACAAGGACTCAAAGTAGGGTTAGCGTTGATATCGTTTTTCAGCGCTTGCACGGCTTATAATGTGTTTCTAATTTACATCATAGAGCTATTTCCGACGAGTGTGAGGAACACGACGACGTCGTTGGTGAGACAAGCAATTGTTTTTGGCAACATTTTCAGTCCTTTTTTGATATCTGCCGGAAGAAAAAATGATGCATTCTCTTATGGTGTGTTTGGTGTTGTTATCATATTGTCTTGTGTTACTTTGCTTGGTTTGCCTGAAACCAAAGGACTAGCACTTTGTGATACCATGGATCAACAAGAGAGAAAAGAAAAAAGCTATGTAATGTGATATTTGTAATAGGGTATGTTTTTATTATGCTTAGGTTCGTTTAATTTGTTGTATTGTGTTGAAGCTTTCTTTTGTCTTAGGTTTTTATGTAAGAGCCTATGATCTTAACTTTTTAAGTCAACGAATATTAATAAATAAACTGTCTTGTGAAATAAAACATGGTTTTTAGTTTTGCTTTGTATGTCATGAGTTGAAAATAATTTAAATCAGCATAATGAATGAGTCTTGATCCATAACACTATACTCTAAATGAATTGTTTTTTATATATCAAATATTTTTTCCGCCTAATTACATAGATTAACTCATGAAAAAATTACAATAGACAATAAAGTTTTTCTTTAAAAAAATTAACATTGATGCGTACTGATTTCTAACCTTAAAATATAAAAATAATTTGAACACAAGCATCAAAATACATATTATTTAAATCATTTTTTCACTCTTTTACTTGTATGTGTGAGCACAAATCCTTTTTATTTGACATTCTATTATTTTGTAGACTCAAATTAATATATTATTGATAATTATAATTGAACTCACATTTTAAAAATATTAAAAACAAAAAAACACTCACAATAAATAGGTTATTATTTTGTTGTTAATATTTGCAAAAGATAATGATATGAATAATGAAATTAAAGAATTACGAGTGCGTTTAATTTATAAAATAAAAAATATTAAAGAGAACGGTACAGATTTCTATGAATTTGCATTTTTTTTCTTCCGATCTTTATGTATGATAGTGAGATAAATAATAAATATGATATATAATTTTTAAAGGATAATAGTTAGATATTTTTCAAATTGAATACAGATATTTTTCAAACAGCAGACAGGAAAATAAATACAATAGTACTATGTTACTTTTTTTTTTTTTTTTATAAGCAAGGAATAATATATAACGAGTACTAGGGGTACTCGAACCCGCTTACAAAAATAGAACAAAAAGTTCGGAACAAGGAAATTACTAGCCAACTGAAATCAACCTTAAGTAAAATAACGGATTTTTACAAAAGTCGTAGAAATAGTACTATGTTACTCGGAGACCCCTACATAAACCCTACTCCATAACATTTTTATGCATAATTCTTTCATAAGCACCCTTCTCAATTTGGTAACCTCCATTTGCACGTTGCAGTTATCCATAATAAATGCTTCCTCTTAAAATCATCCTGCTGAGATAAATTTGTCCCAATAATTCATAAATGAGTGAAGACTCATTTTAATCCCTCATCTAAATTATAGAGTTCAGACTAGTCCTTGAAAAAAAAAGTTAATATTAAATCTCTTACACAATTTGACCGAGTCATGTTAGTCCTTCTACTAATTTTTTTTTAAACCAATTTTTTTCTTATTTTTAATCCGTGACTGAACTGCCAATAAAAACTCATTTTAGTCCCTAAAAAAAAATAGTCCAAATTAGATCTTCACTCTTCATAAAATAGCATTTTCTATCTTTTGTTCCTTTAAATTTGATAAACACCTTTGGGGTCTATCTTTGACTATTTGTTAACAATTTAATAAACGGAATTGTTTTCAATATTTTGCTTATGTATTCAAAGAAAAGATAAGGGGTGTTTGACCACAAACGGATCCAGACATTATATATTGGTGTATCTAAACATTAAAAAAATTATGAATTAAATTATATTAAAAAATAATAATATTGTTTAAAACAATAAATTTATAATAAAATTGTCTATGAAATATGAGAGATTAGCAAATATAAAAGTGAGAGAGAAATTTGAGAGATGGTGATAGTGTTTGATAGACTAGACTGGATCGGCCAGTCAAACTCGAAATCAAAAGGGTCATCAGTATGATTTGTTTGCTGAATCGAATAAGCTATTAAACAAGGAGAAATACTTGCATGGACACGAACCTAAACCCATATTTTTACGAACAACCAATGAAAACAGAGAGAGAATTTAAATTTATTTAAATTTTAATTTCGTTTTTAATTGGCATCATGGGGGTGGTTGAGATAAAAGAGGAGAGAGACAATTTTATTTTAAAATTTTAATTAATAAAAAAAATGTGATTGGTTGTGTGTAAGTACATGTGTTATGGTTGTGTCTATGTAAGTATTTTCCTTAATCAAGTGAGAGAAGGTCAGAATCGACCAAAAAGGTAAAAACTGGCGAACCGACAATTTTGGAAAAACGGATGATTAAATGTTTGTTTTTTCTCAGACGAAACGACGTTATTTTAATAATTTTAAAAAAATAAAATTAAAATATAACTAGACTTTGTTCAAAACTTATTTTGAACAACTTTCTCTCTTTAAAATTAAATTTATTAGACAATACACTTATTTTGTTATTTAGTTTATGTTGCAATTAGACTTTGTTCAAAATTTATTTTGATTTGTATTTTATTCTATTTTGTTGTATTTGATGATTAAATTTAAAATTTGAATTTAAAGAAAGAACTTGTAAAATTATGATATTTTGAAATTTGGTAGGTGTCGTGATTGTTTTAGAGATCGAGTTATCTGAATCGACTGATTTAATAACTATATAGTTTTGTTAGAGAGACTGGTTTATTCAATTTAGTTATCTGATTTATTTAACTAAATTATCGAATTTAATCAAGTTTAATAAAGTGGTTCGACCAATGACACAATAATTCGACCAATAAATCAATGACCCACCCTCATCGATTTGATGATCGATCTAATTTTTAAAATATTAGATAGAGAAAATATGATATATAAGCTGAAACATGGATCCGCCCTAGTGTTCCAAACAAAATACAAGAAGCAATTTTATAGACAAAATAAAAAAAAATCCTCAGAGCAATACACAATTCTCCGGCTTAAAACACCAACTAGACCAAAAACACCCTTTGCTAACTAGATTAACGGCAACAAACCATTCCTAAATCACAAATTTAATCATCCCTATCACTACAAAAAAAGTGCAGTTATCCAGGTGAATTTCTGTTGAAGCGGTAAAGCGGCAAGCAACAAAAGTTTTGGAAGTATTTATTTGGAAATTTATCGTGTCCACAGAGATTAGTGCTACTGAACTGCCGTTCGACGGATTCTTAATTCTTGAGTTTGGGTTAAATGGATTTTAAGTAAACAAGGAAAATATAACATATGAACATAAAAAGAATTCATTCTTGATAGAGAATAGCTTATCTGGTTTGAATCTAAACTACTCCTCACAAACTTAGATTTATCACTCCGCTGTACTCAATCTACAATACTTGTCAGAATCACCACATATCCCTCACATCAATGTCCATTTCTGCAACACCGACGAGAGTTCAACTATATTGCTCTTTCGACGATGTCTCAACCGATCGAACAACACAGAGACATTAAACTTAGATATTATGTGGATGTTAACCCCAATCTTATCTCTAGAATCTAAGCTAACAGATATCCCCCTAATCAAGATTTATGATGTCTATTTCTACAACAACACAAATCCAAAGCATTTAAGCAAAAAGATCAAGGAAACACCGATTAAGATTTGTAATGCAAACTTTATACAACAATAGAGTAACAAATATACATAGGTTTAGAGTAAACTTACAAACAAACCCAACAAAAGTGGTTACAAAGAGAAGAGGAAGAGAAGAAAACCAAATCTTTCGCGGTGTCAATCACGAGCAAAGAAGCTTCGACTCCGGATCATCCGATTACAACCTCCAATGGTGTTTTCAAGCTAAATCTACCCAAAAATGACCTAGGATGAGTTGGGGTTCAAAAATACCCAAAACATAACCTAAAAAATCTGATTTTCGCCTATTTATGCAATTTTTCAGTTATGTACAGCGCGCGTCGCGCGCATCGCGCCCACACTGCTGTCATGAAAAAACAGCTTTTAGTAAAAATGACGTAACTTGAGAACCGTAACTCCGATTTGCGTCCGGTTCGAAGCGTTGGAAAGCTTATTCAATTTCCCATCTAACAATGACAACATATCAACCAAATTGGTGATTTATTATTCTTTGGTTTTGAGCTTTATTCGTTGACGAGTTGGTTTCGTTGCTCAAAAACGTGTGTTTGAAGCCGTGTCTTCGACACGTTATTGCTCATGCTCCAAATACGCCTCAATACCTACAAAATGAATAGAAAACTATCAAAAAGTATAAAAGTATATGAAAATACATCTGTTCACAAAGTATACGTATTTATATATACAAAATGGGGTATTATTCAAACGGTATTAACAAAAAGTATCGATAAGTGCAACAAAATATATATACAAAATAAGTACATTTTTGCACTTATCAATTTCACCTCGCAAAAGAAAAAATCACCCAGCAACGCAATAATTGCGGGGTTGACCAAATACCTCACAAAAACATTAGTCGCAACTTATTGTAATGGGAAAAGCACTTCGCAAATAAAATACTATTCCTACAAGACCATGGAGTCCAACAAACAGCTAAACCAAATAACTAATGAAAGTCAAAATGGAACTTATTGAAAAAAATTGGACCAGGTGCTTGAGAAGAGAGAAGGAAAAGATCTTGAATGATCTTGAAAATCCACCTCAAACCAACAACACACATCTCTCCAAGCCTGCTTACCAATTCCTAAGAACCCTTTCTTCCAATTGATCCATGTTGCTAACATCCTTCCACCAAAGAAAAACTCTATTGTTTTTGTTCAAAATAGAACAATCCAACAACTTAGCTTTGATATCGCAATATCTGCAAGAAATTAAATTAGACCACATAGAATCTTTCTCAGACAACAACCTACATTTCCATTTGCTTAGAAGAGTTGAATTGAATCTCACGCAATGTTTGACTTTGAGCCCTCCTTATATCTTTGGCAAGCAAATTTTGTTCCAACTAATTTAATTAATTTTCTTTTTCTCCTCTGATCCGCCTCGAAGAAACACCCTTTGTAACATTATTATATCCTTAATAATAGCTTTAGGGGCCATGTAAAAGAAAATAGATAAATCGGAATGTTAGTTAACACTGCATTTAACAAAGGCACTCTCCCCTTGATTGAGAGATACTTGTTAAGTGGAGATGAAAGTTGTCTTCTTATCTTTGACACAATAGGATTCCAAGAGTCCACCCTTCTTGGATTAATGCCTATTGGGATTCCAAGAAACAAAAAAGGAATAGATTCCACTCCACGCGCAAGAAATGTAGAAGCTGCTTGAATAAAGTCTTGGTTCAAATTGAAGCCATAAATTTTACTCTTGAACATATTCACACAAAGCCTTGAAACCAACTCGAATCACATAAATTTGCCTTATTATAGGGTCTTTTAGACCTAGGTTCTCTCAAAAAGGCCACCGTCCACTTAATTAAGTAGTGGAAAGTTGAATCCCTATTTAGTGAAAAATAATATATATATATATATATTATTTTTGTTTTGGAATTATTGTCAAAAATATTTTGATCAGTAATTTTATGTTTCTTTTATTATTCAATATTTTGATCATTAAGTTCATGTTCCTCTTATTATTCAATATTTTGATCAATAACTTCATGTTCTTGTTAATATTCAATATTTTTATCAGTAGTTTCATGTTCCCAATAGTATTTAATATTTTGATCAGTAATTTAATATTTCCGTTAAAATTAAATATTTTGATCAGTAAGTTTCTCGTTAAAATTCAATATCTCGATCAGTAACTTCATGTTTCCGTTATTATTCAATATTTTGATAAATAACTTCATGTTATCCTTAATATTCAATATTTTTATGAGTAATTTTATGTTTCCGTTAATATTAAAGATTTTTATCTATATTTTATTTTTCTCGTTTTTTATTGTTTTGTATGGTATAATTGTACTCAAATATACATTGAAAACAATATGTATGAATATTTTCTTATGTAGATCTAACCATTCGTGTCCCGTGGCAGTTTTAAAAAAAAATCTTGTAGTCAAATTTATTATTAGAATATGTTTATCAAAGTAACCGACAAAAATATAATATAGGATTCTTTCAAAGTATTAATCAACTAAACTGACTAATCATCTAACACTAATTAAATTATATGCCATGATTAAAAGAGTTATATATGCAAGCAAAATGTTGATTAGGGATGTCAACTTGCCTCCGTTAGCGGGGATCCTCGTAGGGATTCCCCGTTTGGGGCCCCAAAGATGGGGAATTTCCCCCCGCGGGGACGGGGATGGGGAACAAATTCTCCCCGAAGGACTTCGGGGACGGGGGTGGCGTAAATATTCCCCGCCCCGTGGAGTCTCCGCCCCGCCAAAAATAGAATAATGTCCTTAATTTATATATATTATTTTAAATTATTATGCAAGTTTATTTGTCATTTCATATAATTAATCTTATACAGAAATTTAAAATATATATGTATTAATTGTTAGTAAAAGAGTGAGATCTAAATGATTATTTCAAGTTTTTTTTAAGTTTGAAATTTTGGTGGTCATGACACTTAATATCATAGATTAAATATTGTTAAAACAATATATTTATCATAAAGGAATAATTTCTAAATTTCTAGTGGTTAGTTTTTGAAGCTTTTATTGTTAATTTGGTTTAAAATAAAAAATAAAAAAAATCATGTATATGGATCTCCGCATGAATCTTGGGGATCCGTGGGGATCCGCGGGGACGAGGATGGAGGACAAAATCCCCCCGAAGCGGGGATCCAAAGTGGGGATGGGGAATAGATTCGATGGCGGGGATTATGATGGGAATGTATCCCCCGTCCCCGCCCCGCCCCATTGACATCCCTATTGATAATGGTGGATCTCTTACAATATGCACAAGAATTGCATAAAATAATCGCAAAAGAGCTCATTGGAGAAGAAGAAGAAAACAAATTATCTGTTATCTTCATTAATGAATGAGTGGCTATACATCAACTATATATACAAGGGGTATTAACCAATCTAGAGCTGCCACCTCAGCTGGTCATATATATACTATCTATATACAAAATAATAAAACTATATACATAGTTCAATATAGTTCAATATGCCCCCTCAAGTTGGACTGTGGAGACTGCACAGGCCCAACTTGGAAAGGATAGAGGAAAAAGCCGGTGAATGTAAAGGTTTGGTGAATACATCGGCTAATTGAGCAGTAGTGGAGACAGGAAGAAGATGGATGAGCTTGGAAACAATTTTCTCTCGAACTACATGACAGTCTAATTCAATGTGCTTGCTTCTTTCATGGAATGCAGGATTGTGGGCAAGATAAATGGCAGACTTACTATCACAGTATACAGAGGCAGGTTGAGTAAACTTGATCATGAGATCATTGAAAAGGAATTACAGCCATTGCAGTTCATAAGTGAGGGAAGCTAAAGCTCTGTATTCAGCTTCAGTGGAAGATCGAGACACAGTATTTTGCTTCTTGGATTTCCAGCCGATCAAAGATTCACCAAGAACAACACAGTAGCCAGTGATGGATTTCCTTGTGGTAGGGCATCTGGCCCAGTCAGAATCAGCATAGGCATATAACTTTAGAGGGCTAGAAGCTGAGAAAAGAATACCTTTGGTTGGGGAAGATTTTAAAAATCTCAAAACCTTTGTACTTGCTTGAAAATGTGGAACAAGAAACTTAGAAACGAATTGACTCAAATGTTGCACAGCAAATGAGATGTCAGGCCTGGTATTGGTCAAATATATTAGCCTCCCAAGCAGTCTTCTATAAGAAGTAGGATCGGGTAATGGATCTCCATCAGTTGGAGAAAGCTTAAGGGTGAGATCAAAAGGGATGGCAGAAGGCTTAGCTGCCAAGAAACTTGTATCTTCTAGTAACTCAAGGGTGTATTTCCTCTGGTTCATGAAGATACCTTTAGTAGATCTTGCAATTTCAAAGCCTAAAAAGAACCTCAGATTGCCAAGATCCTTAATTTTGAACTTTTGATCAAGGAGGTGCTTAACTTGATGGATCTCCTCAAGAGAATTACCTGCCATAACAATGTCATCTACATAGACAAGTAATGCAGTAAAAATGTGTTGAACAGATTTCACATAGAGAGAGTGATCAGCCTGGGACTGAGTGTAACCCAAGGAAATTAAAAAGGTGGAAAGCTGAGAATACCACTGCCTGCTTGCCTGTTTAAGGACATAGAGAGATTTCTGAAGCTTGCATACCTTGGAAGGGGCAGATGCAGAAAGACCAGGAGGAAGGGACATGTATACTTCTTCATTTAAATCACCATGAAGAAAAGCATTGTTAACATCCAACTGTTCTAGATGCCAACTCTTAACTGCATCAATAGACAATAGAACTCTCACAATTGTTATCTTAGCTACAGGAGAGAAAGTGTCAAAGTAGTCAATGCCCTCCATTTGAGTGTAACCCTTAGCCACCAACCTAGCCTTATACCTCTCAATGGATCCATCTGCCTTATGTTTGACTTTGTACACCCACCTACAGCCTATAAGAACCTTTCCTGGGGGAAGATCAACAATCTCCCATGTATGGTTCTCTGCAAGAGCAAGTAACTCAACCTCCATGGCTTGTTTCCAACTGTCATGTTTAATGGCTTGAGTATAAGATTTTGGTTCAATGTTAGAAGAAATGGAAAAACAAAAATGCTTATATGATGAGGAACAATTATCATAAGTAAGAACAAAAGAAAGAGGATAGAGAGGCTGAGAGATATTATTTTTAGAAGTAGAGGAGTAACAATGATAGTCTCTTAATTAATGGGGAGGGTTAGAGGATCTAGAGGACTGTCTTAAGGGCATACTGGTATTTTCAGTAGAGGATTGAGGGACATTAGGACAGGATCCATTGGGTAAATATGTGGGTTGTTCTGAACTATGGGTAGAATCAGTACCAAGCATAGGGATTGAGTCAGAGATGTGACTAGGTGTACTATGTGTAGAGTCAGAATTATGACTAGGAACATAATTTGAAGGAGAGACAGGTACAGATGTGTTGGGAGAAGTGTTGGTACTAGGACTGAAACCATCAGAATGAGAAGGAGTAGGACCAGGACTGAGATGGTTCATGTCAAAGGGATAAAGAGGACTGTCATTAGATATAGACACATCAGGATAAAAAGAAACATCAATGCTAAACTGATTATTTGGCAGAACAATTGGAGGATCATCAAGATTTTGAGTTGGTGAGGGGTTTGTGGATATATTGGTGGAGGGTATAGGTTTAGGTTTGAAAGTAAAAGTGTTTTCATAGAAAACAACATTCCTTGAGATGAAAATGGTGTGGTTGTGAAGGTCATACAAAATATAACCCTTGGTGCCCTCCCTATATCCAATGAATATGGCCTTTCTTTCTCTAGAGTCAAACTTAGCTCTATGAGCTTGAAGAGAGGTAGCATAGCACAAACAACCAAAGACTTTAAGATGAATAAGAGAAGAAGATTGATTAAACAAGAGTTCATAGGGACACTTAGACTGAAGTAATGGAGTTGGGAGCCTGTTAATAATGTGAACAACATGTTGAATGCAAAAGGTCCACAAGTTTAAAGGGAGGTTGGAATGAAAAAAGAAGGACCTAGCCACATTAAGAATGTGTTGGTGCTTCCTTTCCGCTACCCCATTTTGTTGGGGTGTTTCTACACAAGTCTTTTGATGAATGATACCTTTAGAAAGGAAATAATCAGAGAGAGTTAGAAACTCAGTGCCATTGTCCGATCTAAGACACTTTAATGTGGTATGGAATTGGTTTTCTATGTATGCTATAAAGTTGATAAGGCTGTTTTTAGTTTGATCTTTAGTTTTAAGGAACATAACCCAAGTATGTCTACTATAGTCATCAATAAGGGTGAGAAAATATCTATGTCCCAAAGTAGAAACAATGGAGAAAGGCCCCCATAAGTCAGCATGCAGAATATTAAAAGGAGCAGAAGAATTGGAAATATTATTAGGAAAGGGAAGTTTTCTTTGTTTAGCAAAGTGACAAGAGTCACAAGGTACATTATCTTTATTACAATGAATGAAAGGAAAAACTTTAGAAACAGCTTGTAAACCTATATTGGATAGATGGCTTAATCTTAAATGCCAAAGATTACATGAATTAAAAGCAACAGAAGGATGTGTGGATTGGTGAGCAGTGGAGTCAAGAACATAAAGTCCTCTGTGCAAGTTAGTTGTACCAATCATTTCCTTGGAATGATTCTGCACAACATGACAGGAATTAGCATTAAATTTGACATAACAGTCATTGCTATCTACCAATTTTGCAATAGAGATAAGGTTGACATGAAATCTAGGGATGTAGAGAACATTATGTAAAGTTAATGAGGGAGAGATGGCAACAGTACCAGAAACGGAAGCAACAATTTTTGATCCATTTGGAAGACTAACAGGGATGGGAACTATGGTCTTATATTCAATAAAGGATGAAAGATTAAAGGAAAAATGATCAGTAGCACCAGTGTCTAAAATCCATAGATTAGGATTCTTACCATTCACATTAGATGCCTGAGACTGCATAGCAAAAGGAGAGTTTGAAACTGAATGAACTGTGGGAGTGGTTTTTGACTGTTGAAGCAAAGCCATGAGACTGTTATACTGCTCTTGAGTGAATCCAAACGCATGAGAAGTTGTACCCCGAGGAGAGGTTTCTGAGGCATTATTAACTTCTGCAGATGTCTGTGCTTTGCTCTTGCCCTTGCCTGAATTGAAACCTGGTGGGTATCCATGCTTTTGAAAGTAAGTTTCTATCGTATGATTTGTACTTCCACAGTGTGTACAAACCCTGTTGTGACCTTTAGAACTAGGATGCCCTTGATTCTTGCCTCTGAAGTTGGTGCTAGCATGTTTGGTAGTGGAAGTTCCTTCATGAGATTGAACCTGTAAGGCTGTGACTTCCTCATTGATGTTAGCAGCAATATCAACAGAGATGGAACTATGCATCTCTCTTTCTTGTTGAATTACAAGTGAAAAGACATAGTTGATATCAGGTAGAGGATTCATCATCATAATCTGTGACTTTGAATGAGAAAATTTTTCAGATAATCCCTTCAAAAAACGGATAACATAATCTTGCTCTCTATATTTCTTGATTGATGCAATGGCAACACAAGAACACTGAATTGCGCAAGAACAAAACATAATCGGTCTATAGTTCTCTAACTCATCCCACATAACTTTCAACTGAGTGAAATAGTTAGATACATCGAGAGTACCTTGACGGAACTTGTAGAGATCCTCTTGAATGTCAGAAATGCGGAAGATGTCGCCGTGAGAGAACCGAATCTGCAAATTCTTCCAAACTCCCGCGGCACTGTCGATCCATAGAACGGATTTTGCAATCGACTCGGATATAGAACGTTGAATCCACACGAGCACCATGGCATTGCACCTAATCCATGGAGCATATAGAAGATCCAAAACAGGAGGTTTGGTTAGGGTTCCATCAATGAACTTATCCTTGTTCTTGGAGATTAGAGCAATCTGCATCAAACGCGCCCAAATATGATAGTTCTTATCATTCAACGGTGGAGTAACAAGAACAAGGGCTGGATTTTCATTTGGATGAAGGTAATAAGGATTTGTAGAGTTCGTTGCAAAGTCGGCATAGCTCTGGTTCGCCATTGAAAAAGATTCAAGAAAGAAGAAAACAAAAGGTTCACGATGAAAAGAGAGAAAACGAATCGTGATGAAAAAGAAGGAAAACAGAGAAAGATAATGGCTACCAGAGCTTTGTATGCTCTGATACCATGTTGATAATGGTGGATCTCTTACAATATGCACAAGAATTGCATAACGGAATCGCAAAAGAGCTCATTGGAGAAGAAAACAAATTATATGTTATCTTCATTAATGAATGAGTGGCTATACATCAACTATATATACAAGGGTATTAACCAATCTAGAGCTGCCACCTCAGCTGGTCATATATATACTATCTATATACAAAATAATAAAACTATATACATAGTTCAATATAGTTCAATACAAAACAAAGAGACAAAAGAGAATATGTATTCCTTTTTTTATTTTATGTTTTAGGTACTGATCAATGATCATATTAGACTTTAAATTAGTATAGGTTTTGAAAATAAAATCGACTATGTGCTTTGTGTTTCTTTGGAATATTAAATAATCTTCTGCATACAAATTTAATATTGTAACTGCTTCGTCCTTTTCATACATGAGAAGAAGAACCAAGTAGAACAATGAAAGTATATATATATATATATATATATATATATATATATATATATATATATATATATATATATATATATATATATATATATATATATATAGGTAAATTCTTATCTATCCAATTCAAAAAGTTGGGTAGAGTTAGTTCCTTTATAAAATTCTTTGAAAACAACAAATATTTGTAGTATTTTAATAAGTAATTAAATGTGTTGAATAAGATGAAATCATGTGATTGATTGGAGGTACACTATCCAACATTTTGTGATAGGTAGAGAAGTTGTCCATATATATATATATATATATATATATATATATATATATATATATATATATATATATATATATATATATATTCCAAAAGTTTATTGACTGACTACCAAAAGATGAATAGGTGCATATGGCTACAACACGATTTAAGTACCAGGTATGATAAATATTAGATAACAATTAAACGTCACAACTATGCATACGAGATTTTTACCATTGCTAATGATTGTGGAAAAGTTCAAAATACCTTTATTTGATATTTTGTCACCATATTAAAATTGTGGTTTTTTGGTCTTTGTACCATAAAGTTCTTAATTTTATTATTAAAATAATACAACTCTTATATTTTATCAAACTTATCAAATCTCTCCATATTCTCTATTTTTTTGCTCTTTCATCACTTTCTCACTTCTTTCTCCAAAAAAAAATCTATCAATCTATAATATAAGAAAATTAATGGTTGTGGAAAAGTTCAACATACCCTTATTTGATTTTTTGCCACCACATTAAAATTGTGGTGTTTTGGTCTTTGTACCATAAAGTTCTTAATTTTATTATTACGAAAAATATGTTATTTATGATCCAAATATTTTTTATTCAAAAATGGAATAGGCCAAAAAATCTATTATTGATCTAAATATTTTTATATACGAAAATTTGATATTGATCCAAATATTTTTGTAAATGACACCTTAACAAAAATAATATTTGTATATGGAAAAAAATCTATTATTTACGAAAAATGGTATTTATGATCCAAATATTTTTATTCCAAGATGGTATACGGGAAAATAATCTACTATTGATCTAAATATTTTTATATACGAAATTTACTATTGATCCAAATATTTTTGTAAATAATACTGAACAAAAATGAGGTTTGTATACAGGAAAAAAATCAATTATTAATCTAAATATTTTTATATACGAGAAATGGTATTTATGTTTAAATATTTTTGATCCAAAAATGGTATACGGGAAAAAAACTATTATTGATCTAAATATTTTTTTATACAAAAATTTAATATTGATCCAAATATTTTTGTAAATTATACCTAAATAGAAATAATATTTGTATTATTATTTATGAAAAATGTTATTTATGATCCAAATATTTTTTATTCAAAAATGGTATACGGAAAAAATCTACTTTTGATGTAAATATTTTTATATACGAAATTTAATATTGATCCAAATATTTTTGTAAATGATACCTAAACAAAAATGAAGTCTGTATACGGGAAAAAATTTATTATTAACCTAAATATTTTTGTATAGGAGAAATGGTATTTATGATCAAATACTTTTTATCCAAAAATGGTATACGGGAAAAAATATATTATTAATCTAAATATTTTAATATACGAAAATTTAATATTGATCCAAATATTTTTGTAAATGATACCTAAACAAAAATGAAGTTTGTATATGGAAAAAATTTTATTATTGATTTAAATATTTTTATATACGAGAAATGATATTCATGATTAAATATTTTTAATCCAAAAATGATATACGGGAAAAAAATATATTATTGATCTAAATATTTTTATATATGAGATAATTAATTATTTATCTATTTTTTTTTCTTTTTTAACATTTTTATTTAAAATAACTGATGTATCCAAATTCGCGTAACCGAACAGAAGTCGTGCGTATGCACAGGTTTGTTACTAGTTTGTCTAAATATACGCAGCTTTTCCAAAAAAACTGGTTGCAATCTCTAATGAATGAATTGATGATCAGCAATTATTTGTGCAATAAAACTACTCTCTATCTTGTATTAGCTATCAATCTATCATCAATTAAATTTAAAGTATTTCAGAATTCTTCTCCCTCAAATTCTCTCTTTCACTCATTACTCAAGCTGCAAGGTCAATGGATATTTTGATTTTAACTATTTCTCACTTTTGAATAATTTTAGTTCGGCTTCAATATATTTTAATATATTAGTATAACTATTTTATATTCATGGAACACTTGTGAGTAACTTTTGTTAATATCATTTTTAATGTTACATGTGTCAGTAACATAATATATCAGTAGCTAGAGTGAGTTGAATATTTGTGACCTACATTTTCAAGAGGGATCAAAATCACATTTGAAGCACAATGAAGAATATGTATTCATTATTGATCGTAAAATAAATAAAATGTTCTGATAATCAATTTGTGAGTAAGTGGAAACACAGGTTGACGAATAAAACATTTTTCTTAATATTCTCAAGCATAATAGTTTGTAGACAGTTAAGCTTACTACTTATTTCCATTTCAATAAATCAAATTATCAGCTGCTACTTGTAGTTAGTAAGTAATAGTTATGTATTATTGGTTTATAACAGAACTTCAATTCAAGGCTTATTTTGTACAGCTATCTTTCTAAACCGTGGCAACAGATATAAAACTCAGTGAACACCCTTAATCTCTCCATTGTTCCTCATACGTCGTCGTTCCACAATTTTCATTCCAACAAACACAACACCTCTACCATGGCTAGTTAAATCCAAACCAGCCATTTCTTCCTTAGCAGAAGTCCAAAGCAATTTCATCTTATGAAGAATAAAAAACAGTGTTGCCATAGTAACAGTAACCCAAACAACAATATCCACAATCTGCAGACAATGTGCACCCAACAACCTTCCACCATCTACAAAAAACAAACCATAAGGTCTATCCAGCAAACCGCCATAAACTTCCATAACATACTGTCAACATCATAAACGTGAAACCTGTGATGAAAAAAATTCGTAGAGTAAGTGGTAAGTGAAGTAGCTCAAAAGGTTAATAAATTGTTAGGTTGAGTTTTTGCACTTGTAACATGAATCATAGTTGTAACACCCGAATGATTTGTGTATCATACTAAAACAGATGGATTAATGTTATTTAATAAAATAGTAAGAAAGCGGATGGATTAGTGTTAGTTAATAAAATAGTAAGAAAGGGAGACATGATATATTGATTCTTTCCTAATTATACGGAGCTGCAATTTCGGTTGCCTACACAACAACAAGAGTTATCAAGGTGTAAAATACCTGAGTAAGTTGGCCATTGTCAGCTGCAGATATTGTAGATCCATAGACACCAGTTGGGTTGGTTATGGAATGATCTTTCCATTTACCAAGAAATGGTGTAATCCTATTCTTCGAGTCTTGACATGAATTCAAATTGGCTGATAAAGGAAATTTTGTAGTAGATATAAACAAACACACATAAAAGCTGCATATATCTTAGTCTACTCACCTCAACACTGTCAAGTAAAGGATGAAACCCCTCGCTTCTTTCCTCTAGGAAAATGATAAGCATATCAACAGTTCCTTTTGGCTCCAAAATGTCAAAGGCTCTCGCTCGCATATCTCTCTGTAGAGAGTAAGAAATTCTGACATACAATAAAAGTTCGGCGAGAGGGTGGTTAATGTTTCATATTCTCACATGCTCAAGATATGATATCCAGCTCGCAGAAGTGTAATTTTGACTGAATCTTTTATCCCGGAATATAATCGGACTAAATCCTTATTGACAAAGTCATGAAGTCAGGCTGCAAACTCTACTTCAATTGGCCCACCTCCTCCATTACTGGTGTGTTAAATGTGTTTTCATTAACTCCTCTCATCTACTTGGAATCTATTAGAAATCGTTAAAAATCATTTTCAAATGTGAAATTATTTTGAGTAGCTTATGTTGAAAATCGTGTTCAGCTTGTTTAACCTGAGTGCGATTAGATTCCATGCAAAATTAAAACAAAAGAATAAGGTGACATTTAGTATAATATAAAAGTTCAAAAAATATTGTAATAAATGAATCAAGATAAGTACATTGCAATGGCTCTGACCATTGCATCTCAATATATTGATTATCACCTGAGCATGACAAGAATTCTTCAATGTGTTGTGATAAGAAGACAATCAGACCCATTAGAAATAAGACAAAGTCTGTTTTATTAAAAGATTTCTATTATTAGGGGAGGTGTTTTTAGAAGTATTTATGGATTTATGTTTAATTTATGTTTTCTGCTGGCCCATGGCCCTTTAGGGATCTAGTAAACCCTAACTATATATTGTAAGGTTTACCATCATTCAATGCTATGAAAAATTCTGAAGTTGTTTTATTATTTCTTCCTTAGGAACTTAGATCTAGTTTTATTCAAGTAGCAATAATCTATCATTGGTGCTTTCATTCTCTCTTACTCATGGCTCCCCCAAAACCCAACAACCCTTCTTCTAAGGAAATTATAGAAGAAGCGGTTAACCTTGCTCATCTTCAATTGACTACCGCTATACAAGACACCGAGATGCAAATGGACGAACGTTTTCAAGCTGCAGCATTAGATCTGGCGCAGCAGCTTGGTGACATACATAGTAGATTTGACAAAGAGAAGCATATTGCTGATGTTAGACATGAGTCAGTCATGGAAAATCTGCAGCTACTGCTAGCGCAACGCGTTTTCCCAGATCCAGCTACCTCTCACGTTGCTGCTACAGTCCCGGTTACTGTTCATTCCGTCGGTACTGTTCACCCCGACGGCACTGTTCATTCTGCATCTGGTAGTTCAGGTATATCTCACACCCCTTATTCCATCCCTATGCTCACCCAACCCATTCCACATACTATCACACCAACTTTCACTCCACCTCGTAACTCCGCTACGTTTTCCAACACCCATCCACACCACACCACTACTATCCCACCCAGAATATCCGCTGCCCAACCCCCTCCCCCATTTCCTCCTAACCATTCTACGTCCACACCTTTTATTCCTACTCAAAACTATAATACAGCCTTCACTCCTTACACCCCCCACATCCCATTTCACTCAAACACCCAAATCCCACCCTTACCTACTGCACGTTCCCCCAAACTCGAACTACCTATGTTTGATGGTTCTAACCCGCTCGATTGGTTGTTTCAAGCGGACCAATTTTTTAGTTTCTATAATTTGCCCCCGGAAAATCGATTATCTTTAATTTCATTTTATATGAAGGGTGATGCTTTGTCTTGGTTCAAGTGGATGCATCACAATCACTTATTATCTGATTGGTTTTCCTTTATTAGAGCCTTAGAGTTAAGGTTTGGTCCCTCAACATTTGATAACCATCAGGCAGAACTATTTAAGTTGAAACAAGAAGGGACAGTTATGGAATATCAAACAAAGTTTGAGAAACTTGGAAATCAAGTGGTTGGATTATCTCAAGAGGCACTTCTAAATTGTTTTATTTCTGGTTTAAACCCAGAAATTCAACATGAACTAGCTATTCACAAGCCCACTTATATTTCACAAGCAATCGGACTTGCCAAACTGATTGAATCTAAATTCAAAGAGGCCAAACAGAAACACAACAAACCCTATAACTACCAATTCAGCAAGCCCAATACTATTTCCAGTTTTCAGCCCACACATAAACCCCCCATACCTCTAACCACACCAACAAATACTACAGCCAAAAATTCCACCACACCACCACCGAACCGCCTGCCTATTCGCCGTCTTAATAACAGCCAACTTCAAGAAAGACGTGCACAAGGCTTGTGTTTTAATTGTGACGAGAAATTTATTCCGGGTCACAAATGTGCAAGCAAGTTCTTTCTACTTCTGGCTGAAGATGACATTACCGAATACGAGCAACTTGCTGAGATTTCCAGCGACACCGAGTTGCCCACAACAGACCCTTCCCACACATATTTTCAACTCTCCCCACAAGCTTTAACCGGACAGTTTTCCCCCCAAACCCTTAAATTCCAAGGTGTTATAAATGGACTGCCAGTCATGGTGTTAGTAGATACAGGCAGCACCCACAACATCCTCCAACCTAGGCTTGCCCAACATCTCAATCTGCCAACTTCATCAATACCTCAATTCTCGGTAATGGTCGGAAACGGCTCTCACTTGAATTGCAAAGGCATTTGCCAAGATGTACCTATCATACTTCAAAACCAGCAGTTCTCCCTACCCTTTTATCTTCTCCCAATTGAGGGTGCAGATGTTGTTCTAGGGATGGCGTGGTTACGCACCCTAGGCCCAATTAACGCTGACTTCTCAGTCCCTTCCATTACTTTTTCACATAACAACACTACAATAACCTTGAAAGGCGACCCTCAAATACACCCTGCCATTTCCAGCTTTCACCAATTCTGCCAACTGATCCATACAGACTCCATAGCATCCCTACACTTAATGACCTTTGAGGAAATACAACCTTCCACAGCCCCAACTCCTAAATCTGCCCTTGATACTTTGCCTACATCTTTACCTCTTGAGGTCAGATCCATTATTGAACATCACAAAGAAATATTCCAAGCTCCCCAAGGCCTTCCCCCTCCTAGACCTCACGATCACCATATTCCACTTTTTCCAAACACACCACCCGTCAATGTAAAACCTTATCGCTACCCTCACTACCAAAAAGAAGCCATGACAACAATTATTAAAGATATGCTTAAAGATGGGATCATCATTCCAAGCCATAGCCCATTTTCCTCCCCTGTCCTACTTGTAAAAAAAAAGGATGGCACTTGGCGCTTTTGCGTTGACTACAGGGCTTTAAATGCAGTAACGATCAAGGATCGTTTTCCTATACCTACTATAGACGAACTACTTGATGAGTTGGGGAATGCAAAAATTTTCACTAAGATAGATTTGCGCTCAGGATATCACCAGATTAGAGTTTCGATGGAAGATACTTATAAGACAGCTTTCAGAACTTTCGATGGGCACTACGAATTTCTCGTAATGCCCTTTGGGCTCACTAATGCCCCCTCTACATTTCAATCTGCCATGAATGACCTATTGCGCCCTTATTTAAGACAGTTTGTTCTAGTTTTTTTCGACGACATCCTCATTTACAGCCCTACTTTTGCTGATCATTTAACTCATTTACATATTGTTTTTAATCTTTTAAAATCCCATGTTTTTGTTGCGAAATTGTCTAAATGTGTTTTTGCAGTTGATAGAGTTCATTATTTGGGTCATATCATCTCTGCTGGAAACGTTGCACCAGATCCAGAGAAAATCCAAGCCATATTAGACTGGCCGGAACCACGTTCTCTCACGGCACTCCGCGGATTTTTGGGCCTCACTGGATTTTACCGTCGCTTTGTGCGTAATTACGCCACACTCGCCGCTCCTCTCACCGATATACTACGTTCTACTAGATTTGTTTGGGGTACAGAGGCGGCCGAAGCCTTTACACAGTTGAAGACCAAGATGACCGACATGCCGGTTCTTGTCTTGCCAGATTTTACAAAACAATTTGTTGTTGAAACAGACGCTTCAGGGGTTGCTATTGGTGCAGTACTCTCACAAGATAATCACCCAATTGCTTTCTTCAGCAAGAAGATGTGCCCAAGGATGCAAGCTGCTTCAGTTTATGTGCGGGAGATGTATGCTGTAACAGAGGCAGTCAAGAAATGGCGTCAATATCTTGTGGGTCAAAAATTTCACATTCATACTGACCAAAAGAGCTTACGGAACTTGTTACTACAAAAAATTCAAACACCGGAACAACAAAAATGGGCGGCGAAATTGCAAGGTTTTAATTTTGAGATCATGTACAAACCTGGGAAATCTAATTTGGTTGCTGATGCTTTGAGCCGAAAATTTTCTGAAGATCCCTTGCTGATGGTTATCTCTTCCCCTGTCCCTGAACTTCTGTCTACACTTAAGGCCTTTTATTCCACGGATCCTGCAGGCAAAGATTTGGTAAGACAAATGACTCAACAGCATAACGACCAGGAAAACTTTACGTTCATTCAAGGATTGATATATCACAAAGATCGCATTTTTATACCTGACCTTGCAGAACTTCGCAACACCATCCTTCATGAGTATCACTCCACCCCAACAGCGGGACACTCCGGCGTCAAGGCAACAATGGCCAGAATATCTGCTTCTTTCTCATGGCCGGGACTTTACCTCGCCGTCAAAGAAATGGTGAAACATTGCACAGTGTGTCAGCATAATAAGTATGTAACTCAGAAAAAGAAAGGACTTTTGCAACCACTCCCAATTCCAGGAAAAGTTTGGGATGAACTTACCATGGATTTCATCACGCATCTCCCAAATTCGTTCGGACACACCGTGATCTGGGTGATATGCGACCGTCTCACCAAATTTGTGCACTTCCTAGCTTTACCAACAAAGTTCACAGCTAAAGATCTGGCTTCTCGTTTTTCAGTAGAGATCTATCGCTTGCACGGAAACCCCAAATCCATTGTCTCCGACAGAGATTCCTTATTTCTGAGCTCCTTCTGGAAAGAGTTTTTCAAACAACAAGGGACGATATTAAAATATAGTACTTCATACCATCCAGAAACGGATGGCCAGACAGAAGTAGTTAACAGATCGTTGGAAACTTACCTACGGTGCTTCACGAGCGATCATCCGCGACAATGGTACAAATTCCTCTACCTTGCAGAGTTCTGGTTCAACACTTCGTTTCACACAGCAATCCAAATGACACCGTTCAAAGCACTGTACGGACGTGACCCACCTAATCCTTTGCACTATGTCACCGAAGATCATCAAGAGGATTCTCTATCGACTTCCCTGCAACAACGCCAACAAATACTTCATCAGTTAAAAGAAAATCTGAAGAAAAGCAGAACACAAATGGAAAAACAAGCAAATAAAAAGCGTCTTGATGTGTCCTTCAACCAAGGCGACATGGTTCTGCTAAAGTTACATCCTTACCGGCAACAAACAGTGACCAAACGAACTTCGCAGAAGTTGTCTAAGCGTTTTTTTGGTCCCTTCCAGATAATCAAAAGGGTCGGAGAAGTTGCATATTTGTTGGATCTTCCGTCCTCCTCGCGTATTCACCCAGTAGTTCATGTTTCCTTGCTTAAACCTTATCATGGCTCGCTATCTACTACGGAAATTCGTCCGATCCCCCCTCAAGAGCAGCGACACATTTATGGGGACATTCAAAACTTACAGGAAAACGAACCACTAATTCCTTTGAGTTTGGTTGATAGGAAACGAGAAGAGGGAGGTCCAAAAGAAAACACAAGTGCAGAAAAAGAGTTGAGAGAAGAAAAAAATTCTGTGGGTCAAACACAAGAGAGAGTTGCAAGTGCAAGTGAAAAGGGGAGTACAAATGACTTTAACACTTCTTGGATTTCTGTCCCAAGTACCATAAACAATGCTCCACAGCTGGCAGGGGCCCACACTTCACCCTTCACGTGTCCCACGCGTTCGTCTGCTATTCCCAAGTTACCGTTGGAACTCTCAAACCCAGCTATTTTCCACCCACAGATTTCCAATACCACACTCAAAACTTTATCTCCTCGGTCCAAGAATCCCGTTTCCCCATGCCCCCTATCACCAGCCAACCAATCAAAAACCTCCATCCAGATTTCACCCTTATCCTCACCACCTAACCTTTCTTTTACTCCACCACCTAACCCTAATTACCCTGCGGCCATGCCTGCTTCAGCCACGTGTCCTTTTTCATTGCCACTCAAACCAAACACAACCAACCCTGAAACCGGCCCAATAGCTTCGCAAACCGGCCCAAACAACTCTCCTATGAACCTTGAGGACAAGGTTCTCATTGGGCCTATGAGTATTGATAAGAAGACAATCAGACCCATTAGAAATAAGACAAAGTCTGTTTTATTAAAAGATTTCTATTATTAGGGGAGGTGTTTTTAGAAGTATTTATGGATTTATGTTTAATTTATGTTTTCTGCTGGCCCATGGCCCTTTAGGGATCTAGTAAACCCTAACTATATATTGTAAGGTTTACCATCATTCAATGCTATGAAAAATTCTGAAGTTGTTTTATTATTTCTTCCTTAGGAACTTAGATCTAGTTTTATTCAAGTAGCAATAATCTATCATGTTGTTTCGAAGTAATCAGTGATGTGTTACTCTACTACGGATGATTTTGGGGGTGCTGTCTTCTGAGGTGATTTCTTCCAGAAACTTTTTGCATATATGGAGCCGAAGATAATGACCTGACAACGTAATGGCGTTACAATGCTTACCATTAAATTCATCAAGGAAAGGGTTGGTATCATTGGATCACACATTCAAGGATAAGCTTTGATCAATATACAGGGTCGGTTTTTTAGTTTTAATCAAATTAAGTGCAAGAAAGGATAAATAAATGGTGTGATCTTAGAGTGCAAGTGCAACATAACTCAATTCATTATAATGTTTGGAAAAGGTAAAAGTCTTACGGCTCCAATCCACTGCTCTCATATAAGAGGATGGGAAAACCATGCAAATGATAGCATAATGCTCACCAACTGCAACTTTTCGAATAAAAATTACTAACAATGAAATAATACACAATTATAGGGAAAACCATAGTTACATTTACCTGTCTTGTGGTCATTATGGTAGCAAATGTCAGAGCACCAAAAGTGCAAATTGTGTAGGAAATGAAGAATTGGCTAATTGTTGCAACCTGTGTAACCCAATAATAAAACAAACTTCAACGAAATAAATTCTAAAAAAGGGAAATCTTCTTGCAAGTGCTCTGACCTTTGCATCTCAATTTTTATTAATACCTTCTAAACCAATTTTTATAACTTCTTATAATTTTTTATTAATACCTTATACATGGATCCTACATCCTGCTGCAAATCATGGAAACGACTATAAGGTGAGTGATATAACCTTCCTTTGGACCAATTCCATGTGTGTCTGTTTCCCAACTCCCAAGACCAAAATAGGTAGAAAAAGTTGCCATCTGCAGTGAAAAATAATTCTAATTGTGAATTAAAATTTACAAAAGCCATATCTTATGTGACGATTAAATTAATAAACTAGATCGAACGATTTTCAGCACGGAAACATACATGAAAACAAAGAAAATTAGGATCCTTCGCAGCGATTGCTTAGTTCCAGCACCAGCATCCTTGTGCTTCAACCTACCAAACAAAAATTAACACGGGATTGGAAACATTAGATGGAAAAAGGAAAAGGTAAAAACTGGCGAACCGACAATTTTTGAAAAAATGAAGGATTAAATGTTTGTTTTTTCTCAAACAAAACAATGTTATTTTGATAATTTTAAAAAAAAATAAAATTAAAATAGAACTAGACTTTGTTCAAAACTTATTTTGAACAACTTTCCCTCTTTAAAATTAAATTTATTAGACAATACACTTATTTTGTTATTTAGTTTATGTTGCAATTCTATTTTGTTCAAAATTTATTTTGATTTGCATTTTATTCTATTTTGTTGTATGTGATGATTAAATTTAAAATTTTAATTTAAATAAAAAACTTGTAAAATTATGATATTTTGAAATTTGGTAGGTGTCGTGATTGTTTTAGAGATCGAGTTATCTGAATCGACTGATTTAATAACTATATAGTTTTCTTAGAGAGACTGGTTTATAGACAAAAATAAATAAAAATCCTCAGAGCAATACACAATTTGTAACACCCCAAATCTACCCCGCAATTATAAGCGAAAATCAGAGTGCATTTAAAAATATTCATCAAAGATGGGATGTCACAATTAGACTTAAACCAACAAACATACTCATATTGCAATCAACACGGATACATAGCATTCGGAAAACAAGACTTTATCCAACATCTTCCAATTTCAACTTTTAAACATCTTTATATTCAACTTATCACAAATGTCATCATAGAATACAACAATCAAGTAATAACGACTAATCCCTCCGAGTGCTACGTATCAGAGCAACGGACACCAACTCGACTAGCCATAAAGCAACATAAAGACTTCACATCAATAACCTCGAACGTCCACGACTATCCTTGAGTACCTGCCCATTTCCCATGGTAGGGGAAATATCAGCAAAGGGGTGAAATATCTTACAATATAAAGGAATGCATGATAAATAATATAGGAGATATAGATCATACATAATTTCACCACTTCGCATCACATAACATCTTACAATAAGTTTCACCTCAAAACAACTTATCAATGCAATACAACTTTCAAAACGGCAACAATGTCATTAATCACATATTCAAATATACAAGTATGATATCAAATACAACACAACAAACATATCATTATCACGTCACAACAAACACCTCATCATCTCAACAATCCAAACACAATTCAAATTTAATTCAAATGCGACTCGAATGTGACTCAAACTTATGCATATGCATGTGGTACCATTAGAGTAAAACTCCCGTCTCAAACAGTTTGCCATTGGGCCGTCTTAAACATTTGCCACAAGGGCCGTCTCAAACATTTGCCACAAGCGCCGTCTCAAACATTTGCCACAAGGGCCGTCTCAAACATTTGCCACAAGGGCCGTCTCAAACAATGCAATGGATGCGACTCAAATAATGCACATCCAAAACACAACTCACACCACTTAATCAACTTAAACGACATAATCAACTTGAACGACATAATCAACTTAAACAACATAACCACATCAACTCAATGCCAAGGTTCTATGGCAATAACCGTATCATAGTAATTTACCACATCTCAATCACATCATCACATCACATCAACATACAACATCTATTCAACTTCATTCTTATCAACATAATACAATTTATCAGTAGCGACCATAGGATCTACAACAACAACGACAAATTCCACATACTAGCAACAATAACAATTCAACATATTGCACAACAACAACAAACATCAACATGTTACAACAACTACAACGATTCATCATGTTACAACAACAACAATTCATTATGTTGCACAACAACAACAAACATCAACAATTCATCATGTTACAACAACAACAATTCATTATATTGCACAACAACAACAACAAACATCAATAATTCATCATATTACAACAACAACAATTCATTATATTGCACAACAACAACAAACATCAACAATTCATCATATTGCCAACAACATCAACACATTCATCATATTCCTTAATTCGATTAATCATCATAACACGTTATATTAATTTTCATAGATATTGTTAAGTCATCGCATGGCATCATCGTCGACTCATACATATCAAATACGCACAATTAATCGCATATAGCATACAACATCTTTATTAATCATGCATATCATCACATACATCATTATCTCATTCATCATAAGGAAGGTACATATCATCATCTCAATAACATTGTATCATCATAAGAAAACATACATCAAGTTATACTACAACATGGTTATGTCAATTCATCGCAAAGAGCATACTTCATATATTAACACAACATAGTTCACCACTTAATCCTAATAAACATAATAGGAAACTATATCATATGGATCATTTTATTGCATCATGTACTAGTTCATTGCGTTAGCTTTCCAACGCTTTGAACGGCGCCTAAAACGGAGTTACGGATCAAAAGTTATGGTCCTTACAAAATCTGTCAAAAATGGACATCAACAGGTTGACGCAAAGGATCTTCAGGTCGACGCATAACTGTTTCTGTCCCCCTCGGGTATGCGCACGCTGACCCAATAGGTCGACGCATTCATCAGAAACCCAGATTTTTTCCTTTTTAGGCTGCACAGGTCGACGCAAACTCCTGTGTAGGTCGACCTAAGCTTCGTAGAAACCCTAAAATCACCATTTCCACCACCCAAACTCTTATAAACATTTCTCTAACACCTATACATCATTTATGCATCAATTGAAAGTAAAATACCACACATGTAAGGTTCCTAAACATATTTCTAATCATGGGTTTATACACAAACATCAACAACATGATTAATGACACAATTCCATGGATTCAATCATAAACCCTAACAATTTCAAATTCACACATCCATGGAGAATAACATACAATCTAATCCACCATAAACATCATCATGCCAACCCTTAGAGAGTAAGAACCCCACCCTTACCTTAGCAAAAGCTTCACCTTCTTCAATGGAGTCCTTTCCTCTTCAAGCCATAGTTTTCCTCTTTCTTCCCTTCTTTCTCTTCTTTCTCTTCTTTCTCTTCTTTCTCTTCTTTCCCACAAAATGAGTTATGAGGTTTAATCTCTAAAACCCTAACTCTTACTATCTTTCTTTTCTTAATTGGGCTTAACCCACAATCCACTCTCATATTCTATATAGGCCCAATTCATAATATTCCGCTAATTACTCAATTAAGTCAAATAACACACATAATTGAATAACCACATAACATAACGAATATTATTCCCAATAATATTCCCCAACTACAATTGCTCCTTAACTTAGTTAATACCAACTCGCGATTGTACTTCTCTGACTAATCCGACTAATAAATCCGACCACAACTTAACTGCTCAAAATAACATATTAATCCAATTTACGCCTTTAGAATAATACCGATCAATACCGACTTCGACTAATTCCAACGAATAAATCCTCGATCAATTTAATTAAATAATTAATTAAATTTTGGGCGTTACATAATTCTCCGGCTTAAAACACCAACTAGACCAAATACACCCTTTACTAACTAGATTAACGGCAACAAACCACTCCTAAATCACAAATTTAATCATCCCTATCACTAATTAAAAGTGCAATTAGCCAGGTGAATTTCACCTCGCAAAAGAAAAAATCACCCAGCAACGCAATAATTGCGAGAGTGACCAAATACCTCACAAAAACGTTAGTCGCAACTTATTGTAAGGGGAAAAGCACTTGGCCAATAAAATACTATTCCTACAAGACCATGGAGTCCAACAAACAGCTAAACCAAATAACTAATGAAAGTCAAAATGGAACTTATTGAAAAAATTTGGACTCGGTGCTTGAGAAGAGAGAAGGAAAAGATCTTGAATGATCTTGAAAATCCACCTCAAGCCCACAACACACATCTCTCCTAGCGTGCTTAGCAATTTCTAAGAACCCTTTCTTCCAATTGATCCATGTTGCTTACATCCTTCCACCAAAGAAAAACTCTATTGTTTTTGTTCAAATTAGAACAATCCAAGAACTTAGCTTTGATATCGCAATATCTGCAAGAAATTAAATTAGACCAGATAGAATCGTTCTCAGACAACAACCTACATTTCCATTTGCTTAGAAGAGTTGAATTGAATCTCACGCAATGTTTGACTCTGAGCCCTCCTTATATCTTTGGCAAGAAAATTTTGTTCCAACTAATTTAATTAATTTTCCTTTTCTCCTCTGATCCACCTCGAAGAAACACCCTTTGTAACATTATTATATCCTTAATAATAGCTTTAGGGGCCATGTAAAAGAAAATATATAAATCGGAATGTTAGTTAATACTACATTTAACAAAGGCACTCTCCCTTTGATTGAGAGATACTTGTTATGTGGAGATAAAAGTTGTCTTATCTTTGACACAACAGGATTCCAGGAGTCCAACCTTCTTGGATTAATGCCTATTAGGATTCCAAGAAACAAAAAAGGAATAGATTCCACTCCACGCGCAAGAAATGTGGAAGCTGCTTGAATAAAGTCTTGGTTCAAATTGAAGCCATAAATTTTACTCTTGAACATATTCACTCAAAGCCTTGAAACCAACTCGAATCACACAAATTTTCCTTATTATAGGGTCTTTTAGACCTAGGTTCTCTCGAAAAGGCCACCGTCCACTTAATTAAGTAGTGGAAAGTTGAATCACTATTTTTTAGACGTGGGTCAGTAATGAGCCTTATTTCTTTATCTAAGACACACATTTTATCCTATTCTTTCCTACATGGGCGAGAAAGACTTAAGGGCGAGGCTATACCTCCCTCCAAATGACCTTACTTTACTGCCTTGTCCTAGGGTGGTGCCAGGGCATCACCCTAGACAAAGTCTTTTGCAAATATAACACTACATAGTCCCTCAGGCACGAGGCTTTTATGAGAAGGCGAAGTGTGTTTTACCAGCGATTAATGAGAGTATTTCGAGTATCTCATGGAATAGCTCCACCCACAAACCTTTGGCATCGTCAAGTTTCTTCTTGAGTCCTTTGAGAATTACTTTTACTTTTTTCCTTGACCCGGCTTTACCGTTGGCTAGAGGGTGTACCATGCACACGAATTTTGTTTGCACGCCCAAGTCTTTACAATAGTGAGTGACAAAGGCGCTGGAAAATTGAGTCCTATTATCTGAGACAATGGCACCGGGGAGTCTAACTTTACAAAAAACCTTGATTATTTTTCTGTTCTTGGTATGACAATGCGTTTAAAGTCTCTAAGTATTTCTTGTTAATGTTTGGAAATTAGATTGATTATTGATCTTGGTATGTGTGGACCTCCGTTTTTTAATCCGGGCCATACCTCTGTTCTGTAGAGATACGTGAACTGACTCTTTTTTATCGCTTAATGCTTTCGCATTTTTGAAAATTCACAGAGTCGCCACCGACCTTTTATTTTATCCAATTAAGGAAAGGTTTATAAAAGACACAGAAAAAAGACCTTTAATAAATTCTGGGTAAGGGGGTAGGTTATACAAAGGGAAGGTGTTAGCACCCTTTGTATCCATGGTTATCCATGGGCTCTTAAGTTTGCTTAGCTCACTTGTTTTTTCGATCACTTTTCAATTGCTCTGAAATTGCTCATATATGGTTCCAAATACTTTTGTAAATTGAATTTTGTAATGATCCGTGTGCGGATGTATACAAAATGTTTGTTTATCTTTCGAAAGATGTTTTTGAAAAGAACGTTAACTTTGTAATAATCCGGGTTTGGATGTATACAAAGTATTGCCTTTTTGGAAAGTTTTGAAAAATCAACAGTGTATGAGAATTTTGTTTGTTTTGATTTGAGCAAGCAAACTAGGAGGTCTACCCTGAGTTGTAAGGTCTTTATCCTATTTCCTTTAAAAATCTATCCTTTCACCGGATATAAACAAAAGGTTCGATTTTGTACTCGAAACAGTAGAATTTGACTTTGATTTTGAAAAGAATGAGAAAGGGATTACCTGAAGAGGTGCAAGTGTGATTGTGATTGGATTCAGATATTTTATCTTTGAAGTTAGTGATCTAACGGTTCAATTTTATCTTTGACATACACGCAGTTTATATATATGCGGGAAATTAAAATGCGGAAATGTAAAGTGCGGAAAGTAAATCTACGCTATTACATCGATTGTGCAGGAAATGTAAACTAGCCTATTTACATGAATTTGACATCCTATACATTTATCTAGGAATTTAAATGGCAAGAAAAATAAAAGGCATGTTTTTGGATTTTTTATGAATTATTTTAATTATAATTAATCCATAATTAATTAAATTAAAATGAAAAAAAAGATGAAAATAGATTTAAACCTAGGAATTAAGTTTAAAATATGTACAAAATATTTGTCAATTAATTTTAAAACAAAACTAATTTTTTTGGAATTTTTGGAATTGATTTGAAATTTATTTAAGTTAATTAAAACATAATTATGCAAATAATTATACAAATAATTAAAACTTAAAGATAAAATTATTCAAAATATGTACAAAATTAGTTTATAATATATAAACAATATTTAACATAAAGAACAATTTTTTATGATTTTTTGATTGGTTAGAATAATTAAAAAGCAAATATATAAATATATACTAATTAATTATACAAAATATTGAAATTTTGAAGAAAAATAAAATATTTTTATTTCAGAAAATAATATATTATTTTGGAAGTCTAAAAATATTTTTTGTGTATTTTTTGGATTTTTAAAACTATTTTTAATTAATTTATCAAAGAAATTAAAATAAAATAGAAAATAAAAGGATACTGATCATGTGTGGTTGATCTGAGGGTCCATGATAAGGATTGTTTGATCTGGCGCGTTGGATTAGGAGATGGATGGATCAGAAGGCCCAGATGGTGAGGGACCATAGCACGTGGAACACCTGCAAAACACTGAATTCAAGGTCAGTTTAAAAAACACGCGCGCGCCTCCCAGCGAATCAGAGGGCGCCACACATCATCTTCAACCTTCAGATGGGTTTTTACACCGTTCATTTGCAGGTGGTGTAAAAAACCCAATCTTTTACACCTGGTAATAATAGCGAATGCAAGCAAACATGAGTATAAATTTGGCGCGATGCCATGGTTGAGTTCGTATTGTTCACGCGAACTTAATGGTGCTATTTAGAACCTGTAATTTTGCATAATTTGGAAAACCCTAATTTTGAGATGAAGAACCCTAAAATGGTAGTCTCGTGTATACGTGCTTAAACTTCAATTAAGTTTCCAGAAACGATCTACACCTCAAACCAAACTTAATTGTATGTCTACATCTTGCTAAGCATGCGTGAATAACCAGATACAAGTTGATTTAGGTTCGAACAAATTATGACCTGTATAGCTCGATTTAGTGAGCTTCAAGGCTTGCAATTGATTGGGATAGTTTTAGTGATGTTCAGAGATGATGTTTGAATGCTTAGTTTGTATTTAAACTGACTGAAATTAAAAACTCGAATTTGAATTTTCTTTGAAACTTTTCAAGTGGTTACAAGTGTGTTATGAGCTATGCTTTGTCTCTGAACTTGCCTCCCTTTGTTACTGAAGTATGATAGTCTATATATAAGCATTGAGTGCTTAGAATTGAAGCTAAGAAGCATCTTAGTTGCCTTTGTGGAATTCTTGCATTTTTTATATTAAAAAGCTTTGAATTATTGACCAAGTCTTCTTGCCTTCAATGCACCTGCCTTGCTCTTCAATTCTCTGCAGAAAGATGAAGATTCCTTGGGTGAGTCATGCTTGGAAGTTAAGCTACCATTTATCCATCCATTTTCCTTTTAATTTTAATCTTAAAATAAGATAAAATCAAGCAAAAAATGAATAAAAATGGTGTGGGCTTAGTCCTGGTCGTGGGAGGCCCATAATAACATGGCAAAGATGTTTGAACCATAAAAACTTGGCCCCTTTTGGAAAAAATGCATTTTTGAGCAATGTTGGTTTCATGCATTTTCCAAAATTTAGCCAACTTCAACAAGGTGTAAATCCCTAAATTTTTGTCATATGAAGGAGATCTTGCACTTTTTGGAAACCTCAAAGAGTCCTCTAACCAATGCCTTTGGTCTCATGTCAAAATGATTTTTTATGCTCCTTGTGTGTCCTTTTGAAAAAAGTGTCTTTTTGTTGACTTTGAAAATGACCTGTAATGTCTTTGGTCATATTTTTCAAATGGTGAATGCAATGACCATGGGATCAATTGCATTTGAAAGATAATTGAATTTACTTCAAAATGAGCTTTGGTTTGAATTTTTTGGATGAAGGATGAGAGAGTTATGACCAGTCAAAGTTGAGTTGACTTTTCAGGTAAAAACCCTAATTTTGAATCTTAGGGTCGTCTGTTGACTTTTTTAGTCAAACGGGTCGTCTGTTGACTGTTTGAGCTGCTGACGGTGCGTCTGAGTGAATTGAAGTTTGAAAATTTGTATGATGGTACTTTGAGATATATGGATGTGTATGAAATCCATTTGAGCTCTCAAAAACTTGTTTCTCCTGTAAAAACAAGAAAACCCTAGTCAGGGACTGTTTATGTAGGAGACAGTTAAGCGTACCTGATTTTTGCGCAGTGTTGAGTCTCTGCTAATCGCGTGATATTCAGAAGACTTCTAGAACAAAAATCTTGGAATTTTGAATTGTGAAAGATTGATTTGATTGATGGTACAAAACACTGAGAATTGTACTGCCAGCAGTTTGGCTGTCGACTGACTGTCCAGGTATTGATGTAGCAGTTAGAGTGAAAAATCAACAGTCAAAGTTAATTTTCTTTTTTGTTGTTTTTGTTTTATGTTTTATGTGAAAAATGAAAGTTTATTTACATGACTTGTTAGAAAAACACAGACATAATAAATAACTAATATTTACTGTATGCGGGCAAAATTACCGATAATAACCCTGAAAATCATTTAATGCACAGAAAAATGAATATTTGACTGGCAGAAAACACATAAAATATTATCTGAGTAATTAAGCAATATTATGACAAATAGTACAACATTTAATACTGACAGTACAAATATTACATACTATATTGAACAGTACGACGAATAAACGGTACATTTAAGAAATAAGAAATACGGCAAATTTTAAGAATGACGATTGATAACCCATGCTATGAACAATAACATGTAGATGATTGGGAGCATAACCATTGCAGGTCCACACTCTTCAGGACTATGCAGGCAGAAGAAAGTCATGATCACCGTAGCAATGGTGATGACTGTAAGAGACAGTGTCTCTATCCACTTTGCCATTCTTGTCAAGGAAGAAGAGAAAATAGATATGAGGTAGGAATTTGAAAGATGAGTTAGAATTTGATGTGAGATTTTATGGAAGAAAATGAGAGGTATTTATAGAATGGAAAGAAGGATAGAGACGTTGGGGAATGATGTGATTCCGTACAAAAGGAAAATTTGAGTGGAAATGAGATTTGAAAGAAAGTGTATGATAGTGTTGGGAAAAAGAGAGATTTGATTTTTTGAAAAAGAGATTTGAAAATATTTTTGAAAATAATGGAATATAGTACAAAAATTAGTGGGAAACAAAAGATAATAATAATCTACTTGTTACCAGTACAGTCTGAGTTTCCTGATTCTGCGCCTGCAAAAGATTTAACTCTGTACCAATTGTGTCAGTACTATTTATCTGTAAATAAATAAATAGCATGTGTGAAGTAATAAATAGTATTTGGCGTTTGCGTAAGAATAAATTCAACTGCAAGCCAAAATACTGTAAGAAAATTCTAAAAACTAAGTATTTCATATATCAGGATATTTGTTGAAATAAAAATCCATGATTATATGAGACTCTTAATTTTCAGATTGGAGTTTTCTTGAAAAATGATGCAGGCAAATTTTGGGGTATAACAGCTGCCCCTATTCAATCTTCTTAAACCTGAAGAGATTGTCTGAAATCTGAAGGTAGAAGATGATTGAATATTTAGATGCCCTGAAAATTTGCACTTACCTTGATCAGAAGAGATGTTGGAAGTTGCATTTGAATGTCGTCTGCGAAATGTTGTTGGCAGATTGGAATATTACCTGAGATGGGCTTTCAGATGCCACCTGGTAAATGTGTTGATGGTTTGTTCATCAGAATGAATCCATTGATTATATCTTGATGAAGGATTTGAAAGTCTTTGTGTTGACTGTTTCGGAACCGTCCAAGGTTACCGCTTTAAGTCTTGGAGGATAATCGTTACGGAACTTGTCCAAAGTTTTTCCGATTTAGATTTTGGAAGTTGATCATTGTGGAACCGTTTGAGGTATCGCTTTAGATCTGCAATGTTAGATCGTTCTGGAACCGTCTGAGGTATCGCTTTAGATCTGTGATGCTAGATCGTTCTGGAACCGTCTGAGGTATCGCTTTAGATCTGTGATGCTAGATCGTTTTGGAACCGTCTGAGGTATCGCTTTAGATCTGTGATGCTAGATCGTTTTGGAACCGTCTGAGGTATCACTTTAGATCTGTGATGTCTGTTTTTGAGTTGGTAAGTGATCAGAATGAATCTTCGGCTTGATTATATCTGAGAGAACCGTTCATGGAATTCAGGTGAACACTGCATGTGATTGAGAACATCTTTGTTGAAGATATCCGTCTACCTGGAAAATCAAGTTAATGATATGCAATGTTTATGATGCATGTAAATGTGAGATATTCCCGGAGAAATATGCATGGGATGTTGTGTATGAATATGCGCATGATGCATGATGTATGAATATGATGTATGAATGTATGAATGTATGAATGTATGAATGTGATGTCAAGCTTCTATTTGGGAAAATAAATTTCCGCCAGTCATCTGGATATGACTATATTGTGATCGTTGATGATCTTTTGTCTTGTTTGAGTACCCTCGGCTGGGGAAATTCTTTGAGAACCATGGTATCCTGTTGAAGGATCTTTGAATATCACTTGGGAATGAAAGGTAGCTGGAAGTTCTAATGCCCTTTCAAATGGGAATGAGGAAGATGCATAATCCTCCGATGCACTATCTGTCCAAGTCCGGGTGCGGGGATCACACCTTCTGAAGATAGTAATCTGGAACAACCCTGATGGGGGATAAGACTTCTTTTGAAGAGAAAATCTTTTTGAGGAATTTGCTAAGAAATGCGTTTCTCTTGGTGGTTTCCTTCTGATGGGATGATGTCCAGATAATTGGGACATTTCCTGAATGCCATTCCTGTTTTTCCTGGTAAACATCAATCATATTCAAATGCACATGTTCATTCAAAATTATCATTGGGACGCTTACGTATTTAAACAGAAAAAGTGAAAATGGTGATTTTTGAGCCTAAGCTGCATTGATTTTTGAAAAAGAGCCATGATAGGCTGGTTAGCACAGGGAGACAACAATCCTAGAAGTAGGAAACTGTCAGAAAGTTTTGGAAAATATTTATAGAGATAAATAGCTATGTGAAAACGATCCAGTCAAGTTTCAACTCTGCTATTGCCAATCTGTCCTCGAGCATCTCATCCCTCACTTGTTGGAAGAAAGTGATTGGACTGATCGGTGTCTTTGAGGTGTTGAATCTTGATGGTGAGTAGACAGCTGAACGGAACACAGTTGTATGCTTCATTCCCTAACTTTTGCCTAGGCTGCCCTTTCAGGTTTTCAGCCTACCGGGATAGTATTTGTTTAGTCTCTCATTTTTGCCTGGACCGCCCTTTCGGGTTTTCAATCCACCGAGACGCTCATTTTTTCCTAAGATGCCCTTTCAGGTTTTCAACTTAGCGAGCTGTTTTTTTTCTTTTTAAGAGAAGTATTTTTTGACTATGTCAGCATTCACAGGATGTGGGAAATCCTCACCATCCATGGTGGTAAGCAACATGGCGCCGCCGGAGAATATTTTCTTGATTATGAATGGTCCCTCGTAGGTGGGAGTCCATTTGCCTCTGGGATCACCTTGTGGTAAGATGATGCGTTTGACAACCAAGCCACCAGTTTGGTATGCTTGACTTTTGACTTTTTTGTTGAAGGCTTTGATCATACGCTTTTGGTATAGCTGACCATGACAAATAGCTGCGAGCCTTTTCTCATTAATCAAGTTTATCTGGTCCAACCGTGTTTGAATCCAATCGTCTTCGTCTAGATTGGCTTCTTTCATAATCCTTAGGGAAGGAATCTGAATTTCAATTGGAAGAACTGCCTCCATACCATAGACTAAGGAGAATGGAGTTGCCCCTGTTGAAGTACGCGCAGATGTGCGATAACCATGAAGAGCAAAAGGCAACATCTCATGCCAGTCTTTGTAGGTTACTGTTATACCCCAAAATTTGCCCACATATTTTTCAAGAAAACTCCAATCTGAAAATTAAGAGTCTCATATAATCATGGATTTTTATTTCAACAAATATCCTGACATATGAAATACTTAGTTTTTAGAATTTTTCTTATACAGTAATTTGGCTTGCAGTTGAATTTATTCTTACGCAAACGCCAAATACTGTTTATTACTTCACACATGCTATTTATTTATTTACAGGTAAATAGTACTGACACAATTGGTACAGAGTTAAATCTTTTTGCAGGCGCAGAATCAGGAAACTCAGATTGTACTGGTAACAGTATATATTAGTTATTTATTATGTCTGTGTTTTTCAACAAGTCATGTAAATAAACTTTCATTTTTCACATAAAACAAAAAAACAAAAACAACAAAAAATAAAATTAACTTTGACTGTTGATTTTTCACTCTAACTGCTACGTCAATACCTGAACAGTCAGTTGACAGCCAAACTGCTGGCAGTACAATTCTCAGTGTTTTGTACCATCAATAAAATCAATCTTTCACAATTCAAAATTCCAAGATCTTTTGTGCTAGAAGTCCTCTGAATATCACGCGATTAGCAGAGACTCAACACTGCACAAAAATCAGGTACGCTTAACTGTCTCCTACACAAACAGTCCCTAATCAGGGTTCTTCTTGTTTTTACAGGAGCAACAAGTTTTTGAGAGCTCAAATGGATTTCATACACATCCATATATCTCAAAGTACCATCATACAAATTTTCAAACTTCAATTCACTCAGACGCACCGTCAGCAGCTCAAACAGTCAACAGACGACCCGTTTGACCAAAAAGTCAACAGACAGTCAAAAATGAAATTTTTTGTCAAAGTCCATATTTTGTCAAAGGATTCATCATTTGATCATTGGATGATCATAATTCATCAAGGAAAGATCAAAAATCAACAAAACCCTAAGATTAAAAATTAGGGTTTTTGCCTGAAAAGTCAACTCAACTTTGACTGATCATAACCCTCTCATCCTTCATCCAAAAAATTCAAACCAAAGCTTGTTTTGAAGGAAATTCAATTATCTTTCAAATGCCATTGATCCCATGGTCATTGGATTCACCATTTGAAAAATATGATCAAAGACATTACAGGTCATTTTCAAAGTCAACAAAAAGACACTTTTTTCAAAAGGACACACAAGGAGCTTCAAAAATCATTTTGACATGAGACCAAAGACATTGGTTAGAGGACTCTTTGAGGTTTCTAAAAAGTGCAAGATCTCCTTCATATGACAAAAATTGAAGGATTTACACCTTGTTGAAGTTGGCTAAATTTTGGGAAAATACATGAAATCAACATTGTTCAAAATGGCATTTTTTCCAAATGGGGCCAAGTTTTCAGCATTCAAACATCATTTCCATGATGATATGGGCCTCCCACGACCAAGACAAAGCCCACATCATTTTTCTCCATTTTTTTGATTTAATTTTATCATTTAAGATTAAATTAAAAAGGAAAAAAGGAAGGATAAATCATAGCTTATTTTCTAAGCTAAAAGCTCACACATGTGGCTTAATTATGCAGCAAGAAAGCTGCAAGGAAAGGCTAAGGAAAGAGCAAGCCAAGGTTGCTTGAGTTCCAAGCTTGAAAGTCAAAATTCAACAAAAGCAATCATTGCTTTTAGCTTCAATTTTAAGCACCTCAAGGCCTATAAATGAAGCTGCATATTTCACAAACAAGGGGAGCCAAGACACCCACGAAAATATAGCAAGCATAGCATAGAAACACACCAAACTTCTCTCAAAATTCCATAACTTTGTAATTTTCAATTTCATATTTCCAATCAATATCAATACAATACAATCATTCCAATCATCTTCTAAGATCATATAAAGTAAGAACAAACTCTTTGTGTGGTCCCATGAGAGTCGTATCACGTGCATAAGTGTTCTTCATATTCATACATGATCAATTTTCGTTTTCCTATATTTAATTAACCTCAATATAAACTAATCATTCTAATGAGTTCATGAGGTCCTATAGGGCAGGTCTGGGCTTTAACATGTGAGTTTCCACGTGAGGATAGCTCTATGCCATTAACAAGTGTTCTTGCATGCTTAAGCTTTAACCTCTTCGAATCCATAGTTACAGCGCTCAAATGGCAAAACTAACACCACCATCGTGTTCAGGAGGTGATTTTAAGTAGATCTGGGTCACTTGTTTTTATCCCTAACACTTATTTTTGCAGGTTAATTAAGCCATCAAAAATGGCGTTTCTGACGTACAAATAGGGGAGGTTAAAAACCCCCGCTATCTGTTTAAAAAATAAAAGAGATGGAGGTTGAAGACGACCACGCGTCCAAGCGTGGTTCGTCAGTCAACTTGTCTTCGTCCACGCAGGCAAAAGTGGGGCCAGTCTGACTTACTAAAGGTCTTGATAATCCCACGTGACTGGTCAACACAAGTGTACCATGTTCTCTTCAATCTGAGCCACATGATCAATCTCAAAGCCAATCCAACGCATCATACAAGCAGTCCATACCATGCACTTTCCAGCCCATCACACCTGATAAGTATCCCTTTTATTTTCTATTTTATTTTCTATTTTATTTTAATTTCTTTGTTAAATTAATTTAAAATAGTTTTAAAAATCCAAAAAATACACAAAAAATATTTTTAGACTTCTTAAATAATATATTATTTTCTGAAATAAAAATATTTTATTTTTCTTCATAATTTCAATATTTTGCATAATTAATTAGTATATATTTATATACTGGCTTTTTAATTATTCTAACCAATCAAAAAAAATCATAAAAAATTGTTCTTCATGTTAAATATTGTTTATATATTATAAGCTAATTTTGTACATATTTTGAATAATTTTCTTTTTAAGTTTTAATTATTTGTATAATTATTTACATAATTATGTTTTAATTAACTTAAATCAATTTCAAATCAATTTCCAAAAATTCCAAAAAATTAGTTTTGTTTTAAAATTAATTAACAAATATTTTGTACATATTTTAAACTTAATTTCTAGGTTTAAATCTATTTTCATCTTTTTTCTTCATTTTAATTTAATTAATCATGCATTAATTATAATTAAAACCAATCATAAAAATTCCAAAAACATGCCTTTTATGTTTCTTGCAATTTAAAATTCCTAGATAAATGTATAGGATGTCAAATTCATGTAAATAGGCTAGTTTACATTTCCTGCATAATCGATGTAATAGCGTAGATTTACTTTCCGCACTTTACATTTCCGCACTTTAATTTCCAGCAAATATAAACTGCGTGTATGTCAAAGATAAAATTGAACCGTTAGATCACTAACTTCAAAGATAAATATCTGAATCCAATCACAATCACACTTGCACCTCTTGAGGTAATCCCTTCTCATTCCTTTCAAAATCAAAGTCAAAATTCTACTGTTTCGAGTACAAAATCGAACCTTGCTTTTATATCCGGTGAAAGGATAGATTTTTAAAGGAAATAGGATAAAGACCTTACAACTCAGGGTAGACCTCCTAGTTTGCTTGCTCAAATCAAAACAAACAAAATTCTCATACACTGTTGATTTTTCAAAACTTTCAAAAAAGACCATACTTTGTATACATCCAAACACGGGTTATTACAAAGTTAACGTTCTTTTCAAAACATCTTTCGAAAGATAAACAAGCATTTTGTATACATCCACACACGGATCATTACAAAATTCAATTTACAAAGGTATTTGAAACCACATATGAGCAATTTCAGAGCAATTGAAAAGTCATCGAAAAACAAGTGAGCTAAGCAAACTTAAGAGCCCATGGATAACCATGGATACAAAGGGTGCTAACACCTTCCCTTTGTATAACCTACCCCCTTACCCAGAATTTCTTAAAGGTCTTTTTTCTGTTTCTTTTATAAACCTTTCCTTAATTGGATAAAATAAAAGGTCGGTGGCGACTCTGTGAATTTTCAAAAATGCGAAAGCATTAAGCGACAAAAAAGAGTCAGTTCACGTATCTCTACAGATCAGAGGTATGGCCCGGTATTAAAAAAAATCGGAGGTCCACAGAACTGGCGACTCTGCTGGGGAGATACTTTCAAAAACAAAATGTTTTCAAAAGGGGTTACCTTAAGAGAATAGATCACTTCGATGTTTTCAATTGTTTGACTTGATTGCTCTATTTTTCAAAGGCTTGCTTGGGTATTTTGCTTGTGTGAAAGATTCTAACCCGAATCTCGAGATACCTTAAGTATATGACAATAGACCAAGGAAACTGTACGGAATGTACCGATACGGTTGATCTGGTAGTCATCATTAGTGCGATACTTTGGTTTATACTGATGTCCCTTGAAAATGATCAAGGAGTATGTTAGGCTTCCGAATTGTCATTAAACACTAATTTGTCTTAGAACCTTTTTAGTTGAACTTGACTTGTGGCCTATTAAGTGGCTAGCTTTGAAATTGATCGAAGTTAGTTATCCTCGAGGAATATTTTGATCGGCCGCTCGAGCGTCGTATTGAGATGTTACTTCCAAGGATCATAGAACCCGAATCCAATTCTAGGACAGGTTTTAACCAACTCAACTTCAGTGGGGAGGGTATCACCTATCAGCTCCATGCAAGCCTTTAAACCTAAGGCTATTGTTTGATTTGTTTTTGTGTGCCACATGTTTGCATCATAAGCATATCATTTTTGCACCAAACACTTCAAGGATCAAAGAGTTTACCTTTGTTTTTGCAGGTAATGGCTCCCGCCACCAAAGATTACATCCGAATCAACATCTCAACGGTACCGTCCGAACTAAAAGACTTAGTGTCAGAATTCCCCAGGAATGTTCAATTCACTGAAAAGCATGGTCACCTACTCCATTTGGTTACCTCAAAATTTGAAGAAGACATGATACGGGTCTTGTTCCAGTTCTTTGACCCTGAACATCATTGCTTTACCTTTCCTGATTACCAGTTGGTACCCACTTTGGAAGAATTCTCTGAACTAATGGGATTGCCTGTTCAAAATCAATTACCTTTCACTGGTTTAGAAAGGATTCCAAAACCTGAAGTCATTGCTGCTGCTTTACATCTGCGGAAATCAGAAATCGAGTCCAATTGGGAAACAAAGAGTGGAGTTAAGGGTTTGCTTACCAAGTTCTTGTTGGAAAAGGCTCGACTACTGCTAGAAAACAAAAGTTATCCAGCTTTTGAGGAAGTTATGGCACTTTTGATCTATGGGTTGGTTTTATTCCCAAATCCCGACCAGTTCATAAGTGTACACATCATCAACCTTTTCCTAATCCGTAACCCAGTACCAACATTGCTGGGAGACATTCTACATTCTCTACACACTCGTACCATGAAGAAACGAGGAACTCTCATGTGCTGTATACCACTACTGGCTAGGTGGTTTACATTTCATCTTCCCCGATCAGTGTTGAGAAATGAACAAAGAATACAATGGTCTCGCAAGATTATGTCTTTGTCTCATTCAGATATCCGGTGGAACAACTTCTTTCAAAGAGACATTACTATCATTGATCATTGTGGAGAGTACCCTAATGTGCCACTCCTTGGCATCAAAGGAGGCATCACTTACAATCCCTCTTTAGCTCTACGCCAATTCGGATATGCAAGGAGCAACGGTCCTCATGACATGATTATCCATGGCATTGTGTTTGATTACGAGAATGATTCTCATAGACACCGACGAAGGTTCATACATGCATGGGGCAGTGTCTATAGAATAGAAAGCAAAACTCTGGGGCAATGGAATTCTATCCCTATGGAACCCTACCTCAGATGGGTCCGCACTCATGCTCAGAAACTCCTTATGCCATATCCTGCTGTTCTACCTGTGACTATTGAACCAGAGGTCGAAGGATATGAACCTCAAGTTATTCTACACCCGGACATGCCAACTGACCTAGAAGAGTTGCAAAAATCTTGGGTTTAACTCAAAGAGGAAAGAGACACCTTCAAATCATACTGTCAAGACTATGAGAGAAGGATATTGGAGCTCACCGGACAGCTTCAAGAAGAACAGCAGATCAACACATTCCTGGGGGCAAAGAGAAAGCGTCCACGGGAGACCTGAAGGATCATTTACTTTATTTCTGTCTTGTAAACCCAAATGAGGCAAAGAAAAAAGAAGCAGAAAAGAAAAAAGAAATAAATTGATTAACTAACGTTTGTTTCTTCTTTAACAAATCTAAACTCTAAGATCCTTGAAACATTGCACACACATTTCACTTCATGCATTGCATATACATTTCATACATTGCATTCATATACATTGCATTTGCATTTCATACATTGCATACACATGGCATCCAGTCATACACATGG